>NW_026716709.1:0-16447 GCF_029784015.1 Lycium ferocissimum
CCACACACTGTTTTCTAAATTTCCAACCAACCAACTTGGAATACGATTAATTAATAACTTTATTTCCGTAAAAAAGTCAAAATTAATACTAACAACATCAATAACAACATTATCAACATCCTACAAGATAAATATATGTATTTCCATCCAAATTTCTCTTCAACCCTCAATCCATAATCCAACAACATCAACACAATAAACTATAACTCTATTCTTGCATTTATTCCTTAATCAAACTTAATAAAGAGAGGGATTTGAAGATTCATACCTTGCTTTTATGAAAGTAGCCAAATCTTCATCATTTTCTTGTCTTCAAACTCACTTCAACACAAAATAAAATTATAATCGCGCCTACGCGTTGCTCGGACCTCGTTAGCATTTGGTTGCTTGAAATTTTGTGCAAAATCCTCAATTCCATGTGAGAATAAGAGCCCTTTTGGGGGCTGAAGTTTCTGGAAATTTTGGGACATTTTTGTGCTGAAAAAAATGAGGTTTCTGTCCCTTTTAAGAAAAAATGCCGAAGTCGGTTTCACTGTAGCTACCGTATCAGAGATGCGATGTGGTATCGCGCAAAATGCTATTTCGCGCGATGACAGCTCTTCAGTTTGTAACGTCTATAATTCTCTACTCCGATGTCCTATCAATAAACGGTTTGTTGCATTACAAACTAGACTCAACGAACTTCATTTTAGAATTTTGAAACACATTAAAACTCCACATATACTATGATATATGTGCCTCCAAAGTTGACTAAAATTTTGCCCAAAGATTTCAAATTTTCGTCGAACTTATTTTCTTCAATTTACTCGATCTCGAAATATTCGAAACTCTCCATGCATGATATTTATCACTTATTATACTAATAATGGCCATGTTCTCGTGTTTCAAAATACTTTTCCCGATTACGACTTACGAGGTCGTAATTCACCTTTTTCTTTGTTCTTACACACTTTCCATGGCTTGTGCCTTTCAAAACATCATGGGACGTCTCCGACACTCCATTACTACGATGAGGTACATGTCATTCTTATGCTCTGAAAACGCGGGGTATAACATCCTTCCCCTTTAGAACATTCGTCCTCGAATGTTCAACTAGTCGCATAGGGTCTTAAGGATCTCGGGGGGTTTCCCTATTACTATAACATGCGATCTCATGCACCAATCATATTTCTCCTTCATCACTTCTTTAGCTTCGCAAGTCACCTCCTTTCGTTATTATTCCGCCACGGTACCTTAACAGACGCTACGTCCTTAGCACGCAACCCTCTTGTCTTATGTACAATGTAATAAAGCCCAATATATCTCGGGTTAAACTTCTTCTTCTTGTCGAATCTCATTACACCTTGCCTAAATCGTCTTATAATCCCCCTTTACTCAACTCGTAACATTCTAGGCACGTCATCTCGTGTCATTTCTTTATCTTACACTTGCATCTCTCGCACTCGCTTCCCCCCTTTAGGGGCGTACTTATACTATCACCCGATTATATTTTGCCCTATTTTCGTATTTCCAGTCTCACTTAGGCAGCACTTTTATTCCAACATTTTGATCCTCTTGCCTTTCATTTACTCACTTTCTTTCTTTCCCAAATATCATTATGTTGACACTTTCCAAACTTAACCCCTTTTTTTTTCTTTTCCGGCCAACCTTATCCTTGATATCTCATAAGCTGTCTCATCAATACATTTGTGTCCGTCACAATTCTTTTCCCTCTGTACTTGTTATAGCCCGTATTTCGTGTGTTCGGATATTACGGGACAATGGTGAGAAGTTAACGATAAGACTATGACCTAAAATAATTTTAATGTACGAGTTGCTAGGAGTATTATTTATGAACATTGGTGTTATGGAAATATTGAGAAAGGTTAAGGGGAAAGAAGAGAAATTCGCAAAACGGGCCGTGGAAATAATGTGGAAGGTTAGGGACAAAATGGTAATATTGTGAAAGCCAAGGGGCAAAATGGTAATTTCACATGATGTTCAAGAAATTTCATGAAGGGCCATAATGGCCATGTGAAAAAAAAGGGGGAAAAGGATGATGACAAATAATAAGTCATCTTTATTTTAGAAAAAAATTCAAGAAAAAGAAAGGAAATCTCTAGAAAAATATAGAAAGGGGGCATGTGCCCCTCACATGCATGTGGGATATATATATATATATATGAGGGAGAGGTCATCATCTTATGCAAGAGAAAGCAAGAACCAAAAAAAAAAAAAAGAGAAAGAAGGAGAAACTACAAGGCCATTCGGCCATGGAGGAAAATTATGAGGTCTCCAAATTTGATCCCAAAAAATTATTTTCTTCATATATTCCTACTAATTCAAAGGTCCTCTCCAACATGGAAGAATTGTTGGAGCAAGAAAATCCTTCACTTGGACAAATTCATAACCTTGACAAAGAGGAAATTTGAAAGGACAAGGTAAGAATTTAATTTTCTTTCATATGTTATGGATGATTGTGAATGTCGTAGAATGTAGAAATGGACGAAGAATATGGAAATATGCGTGTTGAGGTATGGCCGAGTACATGCCATGTTTGATCGAAAATGTGTTGTGTGAAGTGATGAATCTATTTTATGTAGTATGTTGGTTGGTGTAATGTATAGAAATGAATGAAAACGCATGGAACATGAATAATGTTGATGTGGCCGAATATAGGGGTGATGATATGACATGATATGACACGACATGATTTGATATGAGATGATATGCTATGACGACAGACACGATATGCTATGATATGACATGATATGATATGATATGGTACGAAATGACATGTTCTACGTTCTCTTAATGTTATTCTCCGTTGATAGTCTCGCCTTATGATTATTGATCCTCCAAGGTGAGACAAAGCGGCCATGGGTACTCCATAATGCGATCGGAGGTTTCCGACCTTACGTCCCTCCGACGAGTACATGACTTTCTTTGGGCTCTCATGCATGCCATACCTATATATGGGCTGGGGGGATGGGATACATGTACCGAGGGGAATGGGAAGGATACATGTTTCATTGCACACTGGTCGTGGCTTATCATCCCAGACGCGGGATGCCCGGACGCGGGATTTATGGGCGAGCCGATGTATTTCGGCGCTATGTGGGTAAGCCGGCTTGTTTGGCGCTATGACACCATATGACCAGACAAGCATGCATCGCATCCGCCCCAGTGGGCACTCATATGCACAAAGTCACGGCCTTTACATGTTATGATCTCTATGTACGGGATACGCCTTTACATGATATGTTCTATACGTACGTGTTAAAACTTTACACACGACATGTTCCATATGCACGACTTTACTCCCTTATACATGATATGTCTCATATGTACAGGATACTCTATCTTACATGACATGTTCTATATCTCCATACCGTTATTGCACGTGATTACGTTCTTTCTATGTTATCGTCTATGCCTTACATACTCAGTACATTGCTCGTACTGACGCCCCTTTTGTGGGCGCTGCGTTTCATGCCGCGCAGGTACACCAGATGAGTAGAAGCCATTAGAGACGTTCGGCGGATTGGCGAGCTCCACTTTATTCCGGAGTGTCGCCGAGTCAGAGTGTCTATGCTACCGTATCTGGAGTAAAGTTAGAGACTTTGCAGACAGAGTCGTGAGTCTAGAGTGACAGTTTGAAAACGGCCCCATTAGCCGTTATATTTTATTATACATTATGTCACAGGGTTCTTGCGCTTATACGTCGTGCTTAGTTTGAAAAACGTCAAAAAGATTTTGAAAATTTTACTATGTATTTTACTACCATTTGTTTTAAGAATCCAAAGAGAATATGTATGTAACAAGAGTCAGCGGGTTCGCTCGGCTCCGAGTATGGGGTCGGGTGACCATCACACCCTAGTAAGATCGGGGTGTGACAGTACTCTTGTCTCAATCCTACTATTATTTCTTCTAACTATAAACTCGTCATAATTTATCCCCGCTAAGCAATTCAGTTGATACCTTAATATCACATTCTTTCAAGATTTGCCAACCTCTTCTAAATCATCTCTTAATAGCACAAACCCTTTCTAAATTCTTCTTACCATGTCGATACCGACCTCCTAATTACTATTACCACCAATTCAGCAGTTAACTTATTTCTCGGGGTCAGCCGCACTTGCACTTAGCCAAATCTTACCCTTACTATTGACACAACCTTTCAAGGCATATCACAAACCCATATCTCATTTTCTCTTTATTTCTGGGAAAATTTCGGCAGAGTTTCCTCTATATTTCTTACTATCTCAAAATCTGCATGCAGGAAATACCACAAAGGTTTCACGGTGGCCAACACATATATACATATCATATCATATCACGTGCCCACACAATGGCTCCTCTAATAACAAAGAATAAAGGCGAAAATGATGAACATACCTCATATGCCCAAATCTTGTCTACTTTCTCTTTTAATCTTCAACTTGTATCTCAATCGTACTTCAATATCTTACCCGACATATATCTTTCATACCTTTGCTTACCTGCGTACTTTGTAACTTCCAACATCATCAATCGCTTTCTTCTATCGATGTCATTCTTCCGCTCGAAACCAAAGGTTAGTGCAAGAAATCTCATTTCCTATGACCGGCTCTAGCGGGGACGATCTCGATGTGAAAAAAAGTAACCACCCTAGATGCCCCGTAGCCTCCTGTTTATAAATGTGGCGCGCTTCACACCATAAACAGACTCTACCGGACACGACTTTGCAGACAACCCCTAGGACGAACTGCTCTGATACCAATTTGTCACACCCTAATTTTCGATAGGGCATGATGGCACCGACCCTTACTTAGGCCGAGCGAACCTCGCCGACTCCGGATACTCATAACCATATCGTCCGCAAAACATGACATAAGTACATAATGAAAATTTTTCGAAAAACAAACATGCCTTTCATCTTTGCCAACTCAAATAAAACTAGCACCGTATGAAATCTGTAAACATATGAAGTTCGTGACATAATGCATAATAATACATCGGCTTACATAGCCGCTTACAAAACTGACGTATCATACATTCGATGTCACGACCCAACCCCGTGGGCCGCGACTGGTGTCCTAACTGGACACTCATACGTACCTACCTGACGGATCTGGCATACCAAATGGCTAAATTCCGTTTAGACATACATAAATTCATACAGATATAAAATACTTCGCACGAAAATATATATACATACTTAAACTTCGTACGTGCCGTTAGGGCTAACATAATACTGCGTAATTACTCAATTCGCGTACTCGTACTTACCTACTGCAATGTTGACAACCCACAACCCACAAACATGTCTACGGCTGCGTCTAACATACGAACGAGAATCGAAGACGGGACAGGCCCCGCCGTACCCAAATAACCAAATGTACAAGGTATATGAACAAATGAAGATATATACCAAAAGTGTCGACTCCGATTAAAGGGAGCTCTTCGACAAAGAACCGATGTCCTAAATCGGTGGCGTATTACGCGGCGCGTACATGCCGCGGGCACGTAACGCGCCCCCTCGAAGAACAAAATCGGGGTGTACGAAGGTGTACCGAGTAAAGCGGAAATATAACATACATAATCATAATCGAGTCGATATGTAAAATCATAACAAACGTAATCGGGTCCGTAGCGGGGTCGTACTTACAGAGTGTACAAATTTAATCATAATATATCGTATTTGGGGGGTGTAGTCGACGAAGTTTCAATACGGACCGAGGTACAAATGTGGCCGATTGGAAGCACAACTGTATCGATGCACAAAGTATGGTTATAAATCGTAAACAGAGTCCGAGATACGAGAGGTAATGCATGTGACTCTCAAAGAACTAACTCAAGTATGACAGACAGTAATCGTAGTCCGAATCGACGTGCGAAATGTGATGACATGTGATCCTTATCCAAATCGAGTCCGCATCATGCATGCAGAGTCATAAGCATATTCGTACATACACATCATATATCGGATCCCGCCCTTTACGCGGACGCGGCGAACCGGCCCTCTTAAGACGGGACGCGGTGGACGTATTTATCGATCAAATGCCATCCTGGCCGCCATCCCCATAATATCACATAATCAAATCATAATCGTATATAAACGTATCCCGGCCCGCACAACCGAGGGACGCGGTGAACAATGCAAGAAGTGCACGAATCACGGAACCTGCCCGGCGCAAATATGAAACATTGAGGCATCCACGAACGTATTAATGAGAAACCATATGCATACGTACCGACATACGTACTTAATGAAATCGAAATAGTTCGGAAGATAAGTCGAATCAGAATTATCGGATCATAGTTATAATAGATACGCATACGTGTCATTTGGGATGGCACGACAGATTATATCAGAAAAGAGTGTCCAGAAGCGTTCCAGATGTCATACTATACCATATAGCTCATAAGAACAATCATAACACTTATCATATGGTAGCCAAGAGTTAACTATGAAAATCGGACAAAAGAAGTCAATTTTTTGCTTTATAAGAACTATCAGGGTTTTGTGGGCCCACCTCGGACCCAACCATAGTGAAGTACGTAAATCATGGATAATAAACCTTAGGGATTCGTCCATAATCATCTTAGAGTGTTCCGACTCCATTTATGGAAGTTAGGCACATATAGGCAATTTTGCCGACAAAAGGTAAAGGAATAATTCAATCTTACTGAATGATTTTGAGCTATTTTCAATCTCGGAGTATGAGAAGCAGAAGTGAGATCGAGGCTCGCTTTCAAGCCTGTTACATTCAGAACATGCCAAAGAATAAAGGGCAAGACTTTACATACCTTGGTTTCGCCTTACGCTCGTCCAATTTCAATTCCCGTTTCGTCAAAAATCTACAAATGGTCATTGTTACCAAATGTGAGTTTTAAGCTTTAGGCATTCATTTGAACTAATGCTCGTCTAACAAAATTCCGGCAGCACCTCCCCTATAAATACAACACCCCGAGAATTTAACTCGGCTCAAATGTCAACAACAACCATACCAACAACATTACTTATCGACTAGAATCGCTTACTAACATAAAGAGTCTTCTTTCCACATAAAGCGACAACTTCCAAACTAACTTCACATTTTCAAACCAATATCAATGTTTTCATACTCATTTACTCATCAAGATCATTCCATATCATTTGGAGACATTACATATAATTTTACATACTATTCGCAAAATATACAAACTTCCCACCGAAACCATAACTCATCCGAAATTTCCATTCTTCGTCAAACATATTCACAACACATTATCATCCCTCCAATTCTTTAACAACAATCACAACTAGCACTTAAACAATACATTTCCATAATTACATAACATCTATGTTAGCATACGTACTTTCTCATAATAACATATATGAAATTCTAATGCCGACTTAAATCGTTAAACCTTTATTTACATTATAACGATCACAACAACACAACTAACATGTTAAACGAAATAAATCCATCATTATTTCCCCTACCACATACTACACGGCCATAGGCCAAATTCCAACTTCACCAAAGTTTTATCCATCTTTCACTTCCAATACAAATTCCACAATCACCACAACTAAAATACAACATAAAATGCAACATCACCTCCACACACCATGGCAACCACATGGCTACATGCACACATGCACTTCCTCCATGCAAACTTCCATATTTCTATATTTTCTACTCATTTCCATATACCACAACACAAACAAACCTTCATAACGTAAATAGAAGGGATGAATTCTTACCTTTCTCCTCAAGCTTCTTCACTCCACCAAATTGTCCAAACGACTAAACCAACGATCTATCTTCCGACATAACTATACCAAGTTGTAGAGGGACCTTGAATTAGTACAAATACCACAAGAAAATAATTTTGGAAGCAAGATTTTGAAGGTTGAATTTTCCCTAAGGTCAGCCGAATGCCCCCTTTTTTTTGCTCTTGTTGCTCTTGTTTTTCTCTTGCTCACTAGTTCTTGAATTTTCTTGAAACTTCACTCCTTCTTATAATTAGTTGGTCACATGTTAAGTCACATGACCAACATCATGGGTTTGGGCCAAGCCATGGCATGGCCGGCCACCCTCTCTTCTTTGGGCCTCAATTTTTCATTTTATTCTTTGAGCCCAATGGTTTGAAATCTTGTTTTGTAATTCCCGAAACTAATTTCCAAATTCCAATCTTGTCCTTAACCTTACTCAATATCTCCGCATCTATACTTCCATAACCGGCATACACACATTAAGAAAAATCCAAACATGACCTTATTCCTTACAAGTCAAGGTTATTCCCAAATTTTCCAAATACGGAAAAATGCCGGATATAACATCCGACTCTGTCTGCAAAGTCTCTATCATAAGGCAAACTGTCATAACGAAAATACTCTGACTCGGCAGCACTCCGAAGGAAATGGAGCTCGCCAATCCAAATTGGAACATCTTCCCGCTAACATAACCTACTCATCTCAGGGGAACTGCGTGGCATGAAACGCAACCCCCGAAGAAAGGGGGTCAGTACGGAATATGTACTGAGTATGCAAAGCATGAAATACGAAAAACGAGATCATAACCGCAATGCGGAGTACAGAAAGTGAACATAATAACCAGAATGTCAAAGTGCTTGCATCTGAAATACAAATCGTACATATGAGGTACAGAAGACAAATATAATAATCAGAATGCCTAAATGCTTACTCCTGAAATACGTATCATGCATATCAACGTCATGTATCATATCCGGCCCATAATGGGGTCGAGTGACATAAGTAAATGATCATCATATGCTTATCGTAACACATCATAACATCATAACTTATCATAAGAGGTGACATTAACCGATGTGGGATTTGTCACGACCCAACCCCGTAGGCCGTGACTAGTGCCCGATCTGGGCACCCCAAACATATCTATCAAACATCATCTCAAAACATAACGAACGTGATCAAGTATCTGACAGAAGCCGACAAGGCTATATTTCAAATTTAGATAATTTCCAGAAAAATTTCGGCAGAGTTTCCTTTGTTTTATGGACTAACCAAAATAACCCTGCACACAGAAAATACCAACAAAGGCCACACAGGGCCACAAAATATCATATACATATGCGGTCCGGCCGCCGCGGCGAATGGAATCGCCCAACACATCAGATACAAACACAATCGTACGGAAGTAGGCACAACCCACAAAACATGTCCACAGACCTCTAGACAGACAGACAGAATCATATGACGGGACAGGGCCCCGCCGTACCCAAATAGTCCAAATATACATAAGGATAAACATGACAGAAATATATACCAAAATGTACGCTCCAGGATCAAAGGGAGCAATCCAATATAGCGAGTGTGGCCTACGGAGAAGGATCACCAACGTACGTACTGCGGGCATGAAACGCGGCCCAAGAAAGGGGTCGGTACGAAAAGTAATGCGAGTATGTAAAGCATCGACGAAAATCCCAAATCACAGGCAAATAAGAATACGGAGAGAGATATATCGAATCAGTATAACAAAAGCTGTATTAAGACATATATCGTATGTGGTCACCACTCCGACGCTGGCGCCACAACACAGCATACTCCAGAAGGTTTCAAATCCCGTACGAAGCCCAAACATATCGTATCACACATAACGTATCGCGACATACCGCGTCAACAAACAAATCATATCATCTGCCATATCACAGCATAACTCCATATACGGTATCCGGCCCTATGGCGAGGTCTCGGAAACCGAAACACAACATACTTCCGAATTCAGCATACAGCGCACGATCACAAAACCGGCCCGGGAACCGGTGAACGAAGTCATAATAAGGCACGAGCGGAGTCGTGAGCAAACAATGCAATTTGTATGTCAAAATAGCCTTTCAAAACTTGGTTACTTCATAAGTTAATTCATTAACCAAAATAGTCAAACAATTAATTAGTACGGAGGTTTATTTCACAAAATATTTCCAAAGTGGTACGTATGGCTTCCAAAACATAGCTTAGTATTTCATAGGGTTCAAAACATTATTTCATAGAGGACAATTTCAAAATCGAAGATTCTTTATCGAAATTTATCCAAAGAGATCTGGTAGAACAAATAAGGCATCTCGGGGTTAGCGGGCCCACCTCGGGTCAAGTCGAGGTGGCAACCATCATTTATGGACGTTTAGAGTCTATAAGATCGTACATAAAGATTTCAAAGTGAACTGATCACCTTTACATAGGTTTCGGACGTTTGATTGCTTTCTAGTCAAAATGGAGTCACTAGGCTTCAATTGAATTGAATGAATAGTAACCATTTTATAAATCGGATTTCGAGGAGCAGAGTTGCTCCCGGGGTTCCGATATCAACCTAATATACTAAGACATGCCAAAAGAAGGAGTGGGGAGCTTTACATACCTTATAAACGTCTTATGCTTACCCAAAACTCAGATCCCGTTTCGCTCAAAATCTGCAAATGGTCAAAGTTACCAATTAGGAATCTTAAGGCTTAAGAGTTCACTTAACTTTGTTTTTGTCTACCGAAATTTCGGCAGCACTTCCCCTATATATATAACATCCCCGAGGCTTAACTCGGCTCAATACACATCAACAACAACAACCAACAACGTCAATAATCATTATAAACTACATTATGGCACAAATGGTCTTCCTTCTACACAATTCAACAATTTTCATCCAAACTTCACACTAGCCAACTAATATCAACATTTTCCATATTCATCAACTAATTCAATATTATTCAAACACATTCCAATAACGTTCTAAACGATATTCATAAATTCTAGCATTCCGCCAATGTCCATATTCCATCCAACTCTTCCATAAACACAACAAAGCTTCCAAATCACATTGTCTTTCTTCCAACTCATCAACAACAATCATAATTCACATTTGGAACCTTACTTCCATCATTATATAAAATCATGTAAAATTCTCATAAATTCCCATAATTACATACAAGCAATCCCAATGCCAATTCAAGTCATTAAACCTTTATTTACATTACTAAGATCACAACAACACAACTAACAAACTAATTGAACTTGAATTCATTTCCTTTCTACAACCCTATGGCACACGGCCAAACACACCACACACACACACACCCACGGTTTCATGCATACATCAAAACCACGAGGTTCTCGTCTATTCTCAATCCTTATCATATTCATACCAATTCCATAACATTAAAAGGGCAAAATTCTTACCTTTTCTTGAAATTCCGACTAGTCGCAAACGTGCTCCTTTCACCAAACTAATTATATCACGTTGGAGAGCGTCTTGCGTACTCTACAAATATGAGAAGAACAAGATTTTTTGGATTAGAATCAAGGCTTGGAATTTTTTTTTCTTTTCTTTCCTTATGGGGTTCGGCCGAATGGGCTGTTTGCTCCAAGGTTTGTTTTGCTTTTTATTTCTTGAAAATTCTAAGGCTCTTCATGATATATATCAATTAAAGGTCATGTGAAAATCACATGACCACTTAATAAGGGGCTTGGGCCTAGCCTTATGGCCGGCCACCCCTTGGACTTGGGCTCAAATTTTCTTCCAATTTTTCTTGGCCCAATTCATTAAAAATCCCGTTTTTGAAATTCCCGAAACTAATTTCCGAAATTCCAATTTTACCCGGCCTTCTCCGGTGTCTTACACCAATAATTTCACAAACAACATAGTCATATTAACAAAGATCAAAATATTGCCTTATAACACACAAGTCACAATTATTTCAAAATTTTCCAAATATACGAAAACACGGGATATAACAGGATTCACCTAAACCAATGTGGGATTCGCCTAAACCAATGTGGGATTTACCTAAACCAGTGTGGGATTTGCCTAAACCGGTGTGGGATTTGCCTAAACCAATGTGGGATTTGCCTAAACCAATATGGAATTTGCCTCGTCATTGGGTTTGCCCCGCTAAATGGGTTTGCCCCACCGGGTTTGCCCACTTCATTGGGTTTGCCCCACCACCGGCCTACGATGCCAGCGATCACACTCCAGAATACATATATACATCATATAACGTGTCCCGACCCTCCAGTGCGGGACTCGGTAAATAGAATCATCATATCAGACTTCGTATCACATCATACTTCGTGTCACATAATGTTTTGAAATACACATCGTACTTCAGAATACCCATCATACTTCAGAAAACACATCATTTACAAACCGAGAAACCATATGCACATAAATCATCATTACTGACTCAACAGAATGATCAAACAAACCCTCATTTAAAAGCCAAACAATAGTCAAATCAAGTTTCCTCCGAATGTCTCTCGGGAACATACCAAATAGAAATTTAGAAATCATAGTTACATATCAAAATCATATGCATAAAATCCTCATTTCAGACTCACTAGATAAGTAAGTAATCATACTCGGGGGTCGGAATCATAGCCACATTAAGTTCTTTCAAAAATAGGTCGTTAGAACCAAACAAAGGAAAGTCGCGGGACCCACGGACGAGCGTCAACCCAATCCGGGCCCGCCTATGAAAGTTAAAGTCATTACTCGTTATAGAAACTTTTACGAACGTTTCATAGCAATCCGAGACCATATGTGAAAGTTATGGTCGTTCGTAGTTCTGAGAATCTTTTAAGAACAAATTCTTTACGCAACATTTTTATATCCAATCATCCAAAAGACATAAGAACCATAATACGACCATATTAAGAATGCTAATATTAAGAGGCACATATGAATCATAAGCATGTTCGAAACTTGAGTGGAGTTACCCCAAGGCACAAATCATGTCATACCTTAATCTCGTCTAAGACATGCCAAAAGAAAGAAGGGTTGAGCTTTACATACCCGGAAGACAAATTCTCGACTTTCGACCTATTTCCTGTCTTGCAATTCGCTTAAGAATTATTCGTAGCCTCGTAATCTGCATATAGAACCATCCATAATATCGTTAGGATCATCGTCATACGCTCGTCTTAAATACTTAATGAAAGTCCTTTTAAATTACGTCGAAATTCGGGCGCATTTCCCCTGTTTATGTGCCTAGCCCGAAATTCCAATTCAACAACCAACAACATCAACATCAAAACCAATAGTAATAACATTATTTCCAACATCAACATATACCATAAAACAGCCCACACACTGTTTTCTAAATTTCCCAATCAACCAACTTGGAATACGACTAATTAATAACTTTATTTCCTTAAAGAAGTCGAAATTAATACTAACAACATCAATAACAACATTCTCAACATCCTACAAGATAAATATATGTATTTCCATCCAAATTTCTCTTCAACCCTCAATCAATAATTCAACAACATCAACACAACAAACTATAACTCTATTCTTGCATTTATTCCTTAATCAAACTTAATAAAGAGAGGGATTTGAAGATTCATACCTTGATTTAATGAAAGTAGCGAAATCTTCATCATTTTCTTGTCTTCAAACTCACTTCAACACAAAACAAAATTATAATCGCGCCTACGCGTTGCCCGGACCTCGGTTAGCATTTGGTTGCTTGAAATTTTGTGCAAAATCCTCAATTCCATGTGAGAATAAGAGCCCTTTTGGGGGCTGAAGTTTCTGGAAATTTTGGGACATTTTTGTCTTTGAAAAAAATGAGGTTTCGCCCCTTTTAAAAAATGCCGAAGTCGGTTTCACCGTAGCTACGATGCGTAGCGATGCTTGCGAAATGTTGTTTCGCGATGACGATTCGGTTTGTAGCGTCTATAATTCTCTACTCTGATGTCCTATCAATGAACGGTTTGTTGCATTACAAACTAGACTCAACGAAATTCATTTTAGAATTTTGAAACACATTAAAAATCCACATATACTATGAGATATGTGCCTCCAAATTTGACTAAAATTTTGCCCAGCATTTCCCAAATTTTCGTCGAACTTATTTTCTTCAATTTACTCGATCTCAAAATATTTCGAAACTCTCCATACATGATATTTATCACTTATTATACTAATAATGGCCATGTTCTCGTGTTTCAAAATACTCTTTCCCGATTACGACTTACGAGGTCGTAATTCACCTTTTTTCTTTGTTCTTACACACTTTCCATGGCTTGTGCCTTTCAAAACATCATGGGACGTCTCCGACACTCCATTACTACGATGAGGTATATGTCATACTTATGCTCTGAAAACGCGGGGTATAACAAGAAAGATGACTAATTTAATCATCTTCATCATTTAGCACCCTAGAAAATTCAAGAAGCATGGAGAAAGAACAAGAGGCCATTCGGCCATGACCAAGAAAAATTGGAGTCCAAAAATTGACAATCATCTTGTTTCTTCATAATTTAAACTCACGTTGACAGCATTATATTTCGTATTTTTGTACGTCGGATTATTCGCAAGCTGAGGTAGGGTCCACACACTGATATTTCTTTTGGGACATGTGAAAATTTATATGAATCACATATGTGAAGTTAAACATAACTCAAGAAGGACCCTTGAGCCAAATCAAAGTGGAAGTCCTCCAAACAAATATTTTTAAGTAATGTTTTCGGGTGATCTGACTTCGAGGGGCAGAAACGGTATTATAAGTTTGGAATTTGGAAAAACACCAAAGATAGAAGTTGTAGATAATTGAATTATGAGAATACTCTTCACCATCATCAGAAAATGTTGCTTAGCGGCAACCTTGAAATAGGGTAAAGTTTGATCGCATCAAGCTCTAAAGCCGGATGTATTTGTACCAACTCGGCTAGATCAAAATCGCCGTAAGTTGCATCTTGAGTCTTAAGAATTGGGTCCCTTAGCCCCGGATTGGTGGCGCAAGCAAGAAGAACAAAAAAGAGGGGCCTCCGGCTTATTAAGAAGCATATAAACGACATACTAAGCAGAAGCGCGTAGACTCAAAAGAAGGGAGAGGGGCTTTTTCGAAAGGCTAGAAAGTTTGACGTATATAGATATAGTGAGTGTGCGTGCGGGGTGTGCGTAGGTATACCACTTACGAGAAAGAACCCCAAGTGAAAGTAGTTAACCAAACACAAGTAACAAGTTTGTCGCCCTTCCTCCGATGCCTCCCGTTCATTCTTCTTCATTTCATCATTTTGTTGTGTTGTTCGTTCATAGGTCCAAGCCCTTCTTAGAAAGCCCTCTTCCCTCTCCTTAAGTTAAGAAAAAAAGAATCGCTTTGATTGAACGAACATTGGTTGAACCTTTCTAAGCGACACCGTCATAATGCCACCCACGTCTTTTTTTCTTTTGAAAAAGCCTTCGAAATCCAAATTTTGGGTCCTTTTATTTGAGTTCATAATAATAATGACTGGCGGGTTTCATTAATGAAAAGAAAAGCGGAGGCCCGCCATCTGCTAGCATTGTGGTTTTCCATCGATTCTTTATCAATGGCCCACCCTTTCTTTGAACCTTGTCAATGATCGAACTTAAAGATATGAACTGAGTGCCATTTGATGAGTAACTGAGAACAAAGGAGAGGGATATGGAAAGAATGAAGTAATGAAAGAGGAAGTCATTGCTAGTAGTAACGACTTGTCACGATCCAATCTTTCCAACCATAGGTCGTGGGCCCATGCGTGACATCGGGATAAGGATATATGGACGTTTTAGGCGTAAAGGTCGGTGGGCTAGGCCCAAACCGGGCCCCGTCGGGTTAGGCCCATGACCCATACCTATTTAAGTCTAATTTCAGCCCTTTCCTCTCATTTTTCGGTACCAAGAATACCCAGAAAATTTGGAAAGAGAGAGAGAGAAGAACCTTGGAGAGAAGAAAAACCAATTTTGACGAAAATCGAGCCTCGAATTCGAAGCCCATGAAGAGAAAAGTGTTGTACACCGTGTTGTCTTCAATTTGAGCTAAAAATCAACCAAGAGAAAGAGTGATAACGTGGGGGTTGCATGCTTAAGGTATGAATACGGTTCCTTTTCATTGTTAACGAGTGTATTTAGAATTTTAACGGATTAAAACGGAGGGGATAGTGTGTAGAAATGGATGAAATTCATGAAATTTTGTATGTTGATGTTGAGCCGTAGTATGGGCTGTTTTGTGACAAGGAATAAAACAAATTTATTTAGTATGTTTGGATTGTTGTGTTGTGGATTCTATGGTGCTAATGAAAGTTTAATGGTTCAAAGTGAAGTTATAGTTGTTTGCGGCTTGTTATGAAATTTTATATAGTTTATTGAATTTATGGAAGTAATGGATTATTAATGTAGTTCATGAATTCGGAAGGAAAAAAATGTGTGTTGTGTTGTTTCCTTGAACTTGGAGGTTTCGGGTTTCATTATGTAGTGGATGGAATGTTGTTGAATTGTGTCGAAATGGTTATTAATGTTAGAATGCGTTTTGAATCGATTATTGATGTTACTTATATGGTTGTTGGTATTGTTGTTGAAAATATTGTCGAGTTGAATTCTCGGTGGTTGTTGAACTTATAGGGGAAATGCTGCCCAAATTTCGTAAATAAAGTGATGGCTTGGGATTGGATTCTTAAGTGCTTATGGCTAATGTGTTATACCTCGCATTTCGTACATTG
>NW_026716710.1:0-16696 GCF_029784015.1 Lycium ferocissimum
CTTCCGTTACTTTTATTTTTAACCTTTCCTCCAATTTGAATCCTATAATCTCCATCCGTTACGTATCAAATGGCATTCTAGTTCCCAAAACGTGTACTTAGATTTCAACGAGGAGTCATTGTGCTCATAATCATCCTACGTTGGTCCCGTTTTTGCGAAACTTAATTAGACGTATGCTTCGAAGTGGAACTTTTCTATTCTCCTTAGTTACTCTTCTCCCCTTGGTTGACCGTTTTATTCCTCCTGTACAACTCCCATACATACACTTGCGATCCTTGATTAACAAATTTTCAAAACTAAAAACGGTCCGATATTTTGTAATAATAAAGTGGTAGCGATCCCATCATAACGCCGGACCCAAAGAAAAGGCCGGACGTGCCAACTTCGTAATGCTTTTCTCACATCCTTCTCATTGCCCCCGAGTGTAAAGCTAAGAGTTTGTGGTGGGTCACACTGGCAGTACATCGGCATTGTTTTATAGGGTCCTTAGACGGATACTTCACGATAATGGTCATAATCTTTGTAGGGTCTGACTCAATCGCATAACTTATATTCCTACTTATCTCTTCTATTACTCTCTAACCCACGTCTTTGCAAACGGACATTAGTTTGATATCATTTCCGTGAGGTCGATCGTCGTAACCCAACCCCGTAGGTCATGTGACTAGGTGCCCGAGCCGGGCACCCAACACATTCATAAATCCGAATCACAAACGGACAGTTTATGCGTAAGCAATCGTACGCTTTGTCTCAAATTATCTCAAATCGTCTCAACCACATCTCACATACAAACGTATGTATATCGAAGCCGACAAGGCTATCAAAATGGCGCAACGGCCCAAACATATACAAATGCAAAGCCGACGAGGCAATACCACGGCGAATGGGATCGCCCGTAACATATAATATACAAACACACCCGTACGAATGACGTGCCTAACCCACATATACGTCTACGACCTCTATACGGACCAACGAATCATATGACGCCGAGGCCACAGCCATGCCGAACAAACAAATACAAATGCAACGGACGAATATATACCAAAATGTAGTTCAGGAAAAAGGGAGCTCTCCTCTCAATGCCAAGAATAGGTGTCCTGACCCGGCGGATCACGAATCGTGCGTCGAGACTGCGGGCACGAAACGACCCCACGAAGAAGCGAAATTCGGTACTTTATTATACCGAGTATGCAAAAGCGAAGATACGATCCGAGTCATAATCGAACAAGGTGCAGAAAGTGAGCATAATAAGCAGAATACTAGCGTTTGCATGCATACGGTAACAAATCATACATAGCGATACAGTAAGACAAATATAACCATCGACGCCAAACGCTTACCTTTCTTTTGAAAACATTTCTGTCTCATACATGCGAAAAAATAGAACATATCATATGAATGGACATTACGGTGTGGGATTACTAAACGATGGGTTGGCCCGCATTAATCGGGTTTGCCCCACCACCTCCCGTACTAACCGATCATATTCCCTTATATCATATCACGAGTCATATTCAAAACCGAGTACGTAAAGTAAGTGTATGTCCAAAATGCCAAATATCGCGGTCAAATACCCGGCGGTCGATATTATCCGACATACCGCGACTAAATACCAGGTCAATATTATCCCAAAGATACCGCGGTCCAAATACCAATCGGTCAATATTATTCGACATACCGCGGCTAAATACCAGTCGAGCTCGGCGGCGGACATATCATACTCCGAATATCATATAGTGCGCACGATACATAACCGGCCCGGGGACTCGGCGAAAGATGCATAACCCGATTTGCACGAGCGAGTAGTGAGTAATCATATAAAATGCAAAACACTTGCAAAGACCCAACAAAGATAATCAAAAGCGAACTATTATTTACAACCAGATAATAGTCCGCATTTTCTTGCTCATCACTCAGAACATATCAAACCGAACATCGGGAACCATAGTCACGTATCGAAATCACGTACATAAAAATCCTTATTTAAGACTCTACAAATCAATAGTAACTCTATACTTTCGGGGTCGGAAAGATAGTCATATTAAATTCTTTCAAAAATAGGTCGTTAGAACCAAACATAGATCGCGGGACCACGGACGGCGTAACCCAACCCGGGGCCCGCCTATGGAAATCAAAGTCATTACTCGTCATGAAATCATTTGCGAAGATATCAAACGTTTATCCAGCCCTTTCTTGAAAGTTACAGCTCGTTCGTAGTTTCGGAATCATTTAGGAACAAAACCTTTTCAAAACAAAACTTTTGGCGCAACTTTTGAAATTTAGTCATACAAAAGACATAAGGACCATAAATCGACTAAATTAGGAGTACGAATGTCAAGAAACAAATAAGAATCGTTTACGAGCTTATCAAAGCAATCCGGTTAAATCGACGAAAGTCACGGACATTTTTAGACATAAAGATCCTTTTTCTAACTAACCGTTTACAAAACATTTCAAATCAAATCGTATCAAAGACATACGGACCATAGCTTGACCATATTAAGGATGCCAACATCCAAAGCAAATATGAGTCATAAACATGTTCGGATTTTATGAATAGAATTACCCCCAAAGGCTCATAACGTATCACAACTTACTTGCGTCTGGACATGCCAAAAGGAAAGAAGGATAGAAACTTCACATACCTCGTACGCTCTCAAAGCTAGTCCAACTCAAGCTAATCCCAACCTACGCCTGGCTCCCCGAGTCTACAAATACGTCATAATGCCAAACATTAGCTATAGACATTTGGGCATTTAATTCCAAACAAAGCACTTAATTCTCTAAATTGGGCGGCACTTCCCGTAATAGACCAACCCCGAGAATTTAACTCGCCAAATCAACAACAACAACAACAACAACCAACCTAGCAACATCAATAATCAATCCGAAAGCAATATAACATTAGTAACCCCTTTTTACATCATTCAACAACATTCATAATATTCAATTGATCCCGCTTACCTTCAAGCCAACATCAACGCTTATACATTCAAATACCAACCCGAACCCATACCAACAATATTCAAGGACATTTTAAACAATTCATACAATGTTTCAAACATCCCAAATAACATCCCAACTCACCCGAAAAACTGCCCAAACCCGAGAACACAACCATAACCCATTCCTCACTTCCAAATCATGATTTGCACCAACAATCCACACTCTAACAATGTCATTCTCATAAATATGAAAAATGCATTAAATGCACATAATTCTCCAAATCAGCCCGTAAACCATTGCAACATCAATTCAAATCATTAGACTTTCGCTTTCACCATAAAATCCATAACTACGCCTAAAATACTAAGCAATATTAATTCATTCTTTGCCACACAACATGACCCATATTCGGTCAACACTACACATATACATATGTTGATGATTCTCATTCTTTTCTCCACTCTACAACAATCACAACATGCTAACTAGACTTTAATTCATTACTTCAATGCAACACAACAACACACACACACACCATGCACACGGCTCCACTCTACATGCAATATTTCCATGAATTTCATCCATTTTCCTCTACTACAACATGCACACATCATTCATAACACATAAAACAAGATTAAATCTCACCTTTTCCTCTTTGTCTTCACAACTAGGCTTGTGGTTTTATGTTTCATACAACGGATGGTTTGATGACCCAAACAACACTTCCACGCTACTTAGTGGACCTCCAATTAGTGGATTTGCATCAAAAAAATATTTTTGGGATGGCTCAAATTGATCTTGATTTTTTTCTCCCTTTGGCCGAATGGTTGTAGTTGTTCTTCAACTTGTCTCCTTTTTTTCTAAGTGTATGGAAATGAGAAAGATGACTTCTTGGTCATCTTTTATCTTACTGAATCATCCCAGTGTCCATGGCCAAAGGGAGAAAAAAATCAAGATCAATTTGAGCCATCCCAAAAATATTTTTTTGATGCAAATCCACTAATTGGAGAGTCCTTTAAGTAGCGTGGAAGTGTTGTTTGGGTCATCAAACCATCAGATTGTGTCGCCTTAGTACAGCCTAGTTGTGAAGCAAAGAGGAAAAGGTGAGATTTAATCTTGTTTTATGTGGTTATGAATGATGTGTGCATGTTGTAGTAGAGGAAAATGGATGAAATTCATGGAAATATTGCATGTAGAGTGGAGCCGTGTGCATGGTGTGTGTGTGTGTTTGGTTGTGCGTTGCATCGTTAATGAATTGGGGAAGTCTAGACAAGATGTTGTGATTGTTGTAGAGTGGAGAAAAGAATGAATCAACATATGTATATGTGTAGTGTTGACCGAATATGGGTCATGTTGTGTGGCAAAGAATGAATTGAATATTGCTTAGTATTTTACTGCCGCCGTTATGGATTTTAAGGGTGAAAGCGAAAGTCTAATGACTAATGATGTTGCAATGGTTACTTTGGCTGATTTGAGAATTATGTGCATTTAATGCAATTTTTATATTCATGAGAATGACATTGTGCTAGAGTGTGGATTGTTGGTGCAAATCATGATTTGGAAGTGAGGAATGGGTTATAGTTGTGTTCTCGGGTTTTGAAGGCGAGTTTTCGGGTGAGTTGGGATGTTATTTGGGATGTTTGAAACATTGTATGAATTGTTTAAAATGTCCTTGAATATTGTTAGTATGGGTTCGGGTTGGTATTTGAATGTATAAGCGTTGATGTTGGCTTGAAGGTAAGCGTCGAATTGAATATGAATGTTGTTGAATGATGTAAGGGGTTACTAATGTTATATTGCTTTTTCGGATTGATTATTGATGTTGCTAAGGTTGGTTGTTGTTGTTGTTGTTGTTGATTTGGCCGAGTTAAGTTCTCGGGGTTGGTCTATTTACGGAAGTCTTCAAATTTACGTAGAGAATTAAGTGCTAGTTTGGAATTCGTACCCCAGTGTCTATAGCTAATGTTTGGCATTATGACGTATTTGTAGACCTTGGGGGAGCCGGCGTAGGTTGGGATTAGCTTGAGTTGGACTAGCTTTGAGAGCGTACGAGGTATGTGAAGCTTATCCTTCTTTCCTTTTGGCATGTCCTGGCCTTAAGTAAGTTGTGATACGTTATGAGCCTTGGGGTAATTCTATTCATAAAATCCGAACATGTTTATGACTCGTATTTGCTTTGTGATGTTGGCATCCTTAATATGGTCAAGCCTTAGTCCGTATGTCTTTGATACGATTTGATTTGAAATGCTTTGTAAACGGTTAGTTAGAAAGGATCTTATGTCTAAAAATGTCTGTTGACTTTCGTGGAATGACAGGATTGCTTTGATAAGCTCGTAAACGATTCTTATTTGTTTCTTGACACTTCGTACTCTAATTTAGTCGATTTATGGTCCTTATGTCTTTTGTATGACTAAATTTCAAAAGTTGCGTAAAGTTTTGTTTTCAAAAGAGCTTTGTTCCTAAATGATTCGAAACTACGAAGCGAGTTGTAACTTTCAAGAAGGGCTCGGATCGCTTTGATATCTTCGCAAATGATTTCATGGCCAGTATTGACTTTGATTTCCATAGGCGGGCCCGGATTGGGTTGACGCTCGTCCGTCGAATCCCGCAATTGTCTCTGTTTGGTTCTAACGACCTATTTTTGAAAGAATTTAATATGACTATCTTCAGGCCAGGTATGATTACTTATTGATTTGTAGAGTCTTAAATAAGGATTTTTATGTACGTGATTTCGATACGTGACTATGGTTCCCGATGTTCGGTTTGATATGTTCCCGAGTGATATTCGGAAGAAAATCTGATTTGACTATTATCTTGGGTTGTAAATAATAGTTCGCTTTGAATTATCTTGTTGGGTCTTTGCAAGTGTTTTGCGTTGCATATGATTACTCACTACTACCTGCTCGTACGAAATGGGTTATTGCGTCTTTTCGCGAGTCCGGGCCGGTTATGTATCGTGCGCACTATATATTACGGAGTATGATATGTCCGGCTCGCCGAAACTCATTAGTATTTGGCCGCGGTATGTCGAATAATATTGACCGGCGGGTATTTGACCGCGGTATGCCGGATAATATTGACCGCTGGGTATTTGGCCGCGGTATGTCGGATAATATTGACCGCTGGGTATTTGACCGCGATATTTGGCATTTTGGATATACACTTACTTTACGTACTTCGGTTTTTGAATATGACTCGTGATATGATATATGTATTACGGAATATGATCGGTTGGTATCGGGCCGGTGGTGGAACTTGATGGTGGGGCCACGACCCAGTTAGTTTAGCGAATCCCTGCAGGTAATGTCCGTTCATATGATATGTTCTATTTTTCGCATGTATGAGACGAAATGTTTTA
Source organism: Lycium ferocissimum (assembly GCF_029784015.1). Classification (NCBI taxonomy): domain Eukaryota; kingdom Viridiplantae; phylum Streptophyta; class Magnoliopsida; order Solanales; family Solanaceae; genus Lycium; species Lycium ferocissimum. The sequence continues at coordinate 6,308 of NW_026716710.1, forward strand.
AAAAGAAAGCTAAGCGTTTGGCATCTGATGGTTATATTTTGTCTTACGTACACGACATGTATGATTTGTACTTCGGATCTGGCCTTTAGTGGTTATTATGCTCACTTTACGCACCTGTTCGATTATGACTCGGATTCGCTCTGTATCTTACCTTTGCATACTCGGGTATTCGTCTTGACCCCCCCTTTCTTCGAAGTGCGTTTCATGCCGCGAGGTACGGACGCACGGTTCGGTGATCCGCCCGGTCTAGGACACCTATTCGCTGTTGGAGAGCTCACTTTTTCGGGCCTACATTTTGGTATATATTCGTCCGTTGCATTTGTATTTGTTTGTTCGGGGTATGGCGGGGCCTGTCCCGTCATATGATTTTGTTGGTACGTATATGGGGGTACGTAGACGTATATGTGGGTTAGGCCTTATTACGTACGGGTGTGTTTGTATGTTATATGTTACGGGCGATCCCGTTCGCCGGTGGTAGCCTTGTATAGAACTTGCATTTGTATATGTTTTTGGTAGTTGCGCCATTTGATAACCTTGTCGGCTTCGATATACATACGTTTGTATGTGAGATGTGGTTGAAAGGTTTGAGATAATTTGAGACAGCGTCTGATAATTGCTTACGCATAAGCTATCTGTTTGTGATTCGGATTTATGAATGTGTTTGGGTGCCCAGCTCGGGCACTAGTCACGGCCTACGGGGTTGGGTTGTGACAGTCAGCTCCGGAAATGATATCAAACTAATGTCCATTTGCCAGTACGGGTTAGAGAGTAATAGAAGAGATAAGTAGGAATATAAGTTATGCGATTGAGTCAGACCCTACAAAGATTATGACCATTATCGTGAGTATCCGTCTAAGGACCACATAAAACAATGCCGAAGCGGTTTGCGAGTATGACCCCGCCTGAGCTCTAGCTTTACACTCAGGGGCAATGAGAAGGATATGAGAAAAGCATTACAGAAGTTGGCACATCCGGCCTTTTCTTTGGGTCCAGCGTTATGATGGGATCGCTACGGACTTTATTATTACAAAATATCGGACCGTTTTTAGTTTTGAAAATTTGTTAATCAAGGATCGCAAGTGTATGTATGGGAGTTGTACAGGAGGAATAAAACGGTCAACCAAGGGGAGAAGAGTAACTAAGGAGAATAGAAAAGTTCCCTTCGAAAACATACGTCTAATTAAGTTTCGCAAAAACGGGACCAACGTAGGATGATTATGAGCCTAATGACCCCTCCGTTGAAACTGCGGGCACACGTTTTGGGAACTAGAATGCCATTTGATACGTAACAGATGGAGATTATAGGGATTCAAATTGGAGGAAAGGTTAAAAATAAAAGTAACGGAACCGCGGCGCTATGCAGCAAGTGGATAATGTGCAAGGTGTCGCTAGCCAGGGCAGTATAACACCCTACCACTACACCCTCTCCCATCAAGGATATGGAGTTAAGGGGCCCAGACTTACGTTGTACTAAATGCCTAAATGAAAGAAACTCAGAAGTAGGGCTTAGTTACTTATGGTGAGATATATGGTGCATGTATGTGGACAAAGTCTTATCGAGTGAGCAACTTGACGATGGATGAGCACGAAGTTCGAAGCACTTTGGAAGGTTTGGTTGAACTAACTATAAGTCAGGTAGATAAGTCATGATACATTGGGACAAGAGGAGTTAGGAGCATTAGGAATACCTTGAGCTAGTCCCACAACTAATTATGAGAAAGAATGCTAAGTTGCAATCAAGTCAAATAAGTCTTGGGGAGTAAGAGGACCTGGAGAAAAGAATAGTTAAAAGCGACAATGATGAAGAATCATAACAGAAGTAAACAAAAGTTATCAAGAAAGACTTCACGAACACCGCAGTCCTACTTCCCTTATGAGAGAACGGCTATGTAAGCAGGTTGTGGCTTAGAACGAGCTTAAGATAGATAATGAAGCGATTCGTTAAGTGTGATAAACACTACAAGGAAATGTTCATCCACAAAAGAAGGGAGAAGGACGCTAGTTTTGAAGGATGAGTTGAGTTAGAATTCACACCAGAATGCGGACGCAAAGGAATCACTCTAAGGAAAAGAGAAAGATGATTAGGCACAGGAGAGATCGTGATAAATGGAAAGGAGAAGACCCTCGTGAACCATTCACAACAAACAATGTTATGAGTACGTATTATAGTACGAGTGATATCAAGAAAGGCTAAGTACCACGGGAAGACATGTATATGCCTCGTGAAGTACCGAAATGAATGACAGAACCCTATAATAGGAAGAATAGTTCTAACGAACAATGAAAGTTTTAACGAACCGGCTTTCGCCAACAGCTTCAAGTGTGTTAGGACATGTGGAAAAGAGTAAGGAGGCGTACCGCGAAGAAAAAGGAGGATCCATGGCCATGCATAACAGTATTGCCATAAACGGAAGGTGGCGAAGAAACAAAAGTTGGGCAATAAGGCACTTAAAGAACAGAGGCCGTGAAGGTACAGACAATGGGAAGGGGATGATTTAAGAAGTTTAGCGCTAGCAAGCAGGGTAAAGGAACCGCAAAGCCAATGATACAATAAGGAACGCTTAGTATCAGCAGGGATTCATACAAAGGATATCGTGAAAAGAAAGAAGTACACATCAACGTGTGGGATCATTGCATTCTCGAGGGATGCATCCGGCCGCAGATTATTTGGTAAAGAGGGGAAGGTAACTCGGTGATGAAAAATCTGTAGGCCATTAACACGAGGGGCATATTTGGTCGGACCGACAAGAGGGGAGGTATTAGTCTGAATGACAAAAGGAACACGCTAGCTAAACACCCAAATAAATGAAGCTGTGAAGGTACATATGGTATAGCAACAAGACGATATGACGAAGTCATCAAAGGGACTTAAACTGCAATCCCATTGCATCTTAATGAGGAAATTGTGCAAGGCCGTAAGCAAGGAAGAATTGGTAAAAGTAAGGCACGAAGGAGTGTGACCCTAAAATAGGCAAGGATTAGGGGCAGATACAAGAAGCGAATAAAAGCACTGGAAAAGGGTATAGCGGTGCAGGAGGACTTGTAGTTAGGTAGAAGAGCAAGGCAAGAAGGGATAGACATAAAATTATAAGTCAAGAAATACGAGAACTCAGAAGATCCTATCCTCATTACAGAAAGCAAACTAACCATTGTCAAGAAGAGATTGTCGGCCGAACGATTTAGCATTCCAGCTTGGGAGGTGCCACAAGTAATTAAATTAAGGGCACAGAGGAAACACAAGTACATGGTACATGGAAAGTACCAACTTCAACCCGAAAGAAAATAGATGATCGTGGTTTGACCAGAGTCATTGAAGCAACAATATACCAAGCCAGAAAGGAAATGTAATGAGAGATAGTATCTAGGGTCCGGTGTCCAAGAAAAAGTATCACGCGAATAGCACAGGGCATTTGGAGCACAAAATAAGGAGGTACGATAACGGCGGCATCATTAGAAATTTAGCAATACGAAATGAAGTCTTGAGACCGGAATAACATGGATAAGAAATGCGATAACGGGAGCCCATGTGTCTAGGTTCAAAGGAAGAACCGGAAAGTAGTTATAAAAGGGCAAACATTTGAAGGAAACCCATCCCGTAGAATTTAAATCACTACTAGCATACTGCGACTAGGACCGACAGATAGGGAAAGAGGACGAAGGAAGAATGTAATACCTTGCACCGAACATTTTAACTTATGGTACTCTTTACGCGTATAACCCATTTCGAGCTTACTGAAATAAGTTTGGGGAGAATATCTTTCTTCGAGGTTATAATTCATAAATAATACTGAGCCGGGATCGATCAAGGATAGTTTAAATTGTTAAAAGTCCTATCCAAACGGGCGATGTAGTGAAATCCAAAATTTCGTGCTGACAATAAAGTATCCTGGAAGGGTGGCATAAGATAAATGATTTGAGGTTCGATAAGAAGTAAAAACTCAGTTTGGGATCCATCAATAATTATAGGATACTTCAAGAGGTCAATCAAACTTACGAAATAAGGGCTTCTGTCAAGATTAAAAGAATTGCACGGGGCCGACTACTACCTTCAATGGACGAGAAAGAATGGACATCGTAAGTTAAGGCAGAAATAAAATTCGGGTCAGATTTAGTTTCCTCATGGAGTGGCGGTATGGCAATTGTGAGGCAATATGTTGTTAAGAACACTACCTCACATAACCATTCGGTTGAGTAATGCAGATGCTTTTAGGGCCCGAATGGCTAGAGGGAACTCTAAGGAATTCGCATAATGAGTTTTCCCCTCAAAGTCTTTGAACATTGGAGGACGAATGTTCTTAAGGGGGGAAGAATGTTACACCTCGCCCTCCCAGGAGCTAAGGACATTCCATACTTATGGCGTATTTACAGAGAAGGAGCTTATGGAAGGTTAACGTCGTGAGCATACGCGGGATATAAGTCATGACAAACGGGTGTCACACCTTGGAAGAATTTCATATCGTTAGTACCGCTACTAAACGAACGTGAGCCCGGAGAGGCCATGGAACTCTTATAAGGCTAAGAAAGACTTCTAACAAGTAATAAGAGAATAGCTAAAGTTTCCGAGGTCAAGAAAATTGAAGAAAGTTAGTTGTCAAAACTTTGGGAAGAACTTGGCAAAATTCAAAAGAAATTTTTGGTCCAACGCATCAAACCGTTCGTCGCTCTGATATCGGAGTAGGGAGTTATGTACATTTTAAAATGGACTGCCAGAAGCCCGCGAACCTACACGAAAATTCTAGAAACTACGTAAAAGCCCACTAAATTGGCCCACTCGGCCCAAACCTGACTTGGAGCTATATAAATAGTCCTCCAACTTCATTTTTCACCTATTTTCACACATCCTTAAACACTAGAACCACCTAGAAACATCTCTCCTACATTCCTTATCCTTAAACACAAGAAATTGTGAAGAAGCTTTGCGATCAAGGCTCGGGAAATTCATAGCAACTTCATGTCATCGCTATACTGTCGTAATTATTGATTGGATTACGGAAAAGGATGGTGGAATCTGGAGTTTTGAGTTACCAAGGATCCATGCAAGCTTAGGAAGGTAAGGTCCTATCTTCATTATCATGGGTTTTGTTGATTCGAAATCGTATTCGTTAAATTTTAGCGTATTTGGTTAAATTGAGGAAAAGGGGAGTATAATCTATATGGGTATTGTTGCTTGGATAAGTTGGGTGTTGAATTAAACTAAATGGGTTGTTGGTATTGTTGTTGGTGTTGGTTTTGTTGTCATGATTATCATGGAAACGGAGTATAAGCAGGGGAAATGTTGCCCGAATTTTCGTAACTTCGGATAATTGGGAAAATTAGCACCAAAATATTTGCATGCAAGTTGAGGAGGACTAACCCAAGATTTTCATGTCTTTGTATAGGTACGGAGGAAAGGACAAGCTCAGGATAGGAAATCCCTTCAGACAGCAAGGTAGAGAATAAGTATGTAAGGTTTTCGCTATCTGTAACATCCCGTAAAATTCGAGTTAGGTTTGAATGTCTAAAAATCTTGTGTTAAGATGATATTATACCTATATGAATCCATTCTTGATGAATTAGGGCGGAAGATGATCATTTTGAAGTCAAACCAACAATTGAAGTTCTTAAGGGCTCTTAAATTCGCTTTGGTAAGTCTGTCTTCTGGGTGATTTTCACGAAAATGTGTTGCGAATTTGGAAAACCTTCCTCATTGAAAGTTGTAGATCCTTGAAATATATTTCCAATGGTAGGTCGCCCAGACCTAGAAAAGTTACGTACAAAAAGTTATGATCGTTTTACTGAGCAAAGGTCAATTGTTGAAAATGAAAAAAAAATGTGTTAGGCCCGCGTCGCGGACCTAGCATGGAAAAATCAGCTGCAGACCAAAATAAAAACATGATCAGGTGGTGAACCCACGACGCGGACTCAGCACGGATCGGGGGTTGTTTTCTGATTCTGAATTTTCTTTAAGTCCTAATTTGTTGTGTTATTTCCCACTTCGTCTCAAATCAATATTTCTGAGGGAAAGAACCCTAGAAAAGTCTCTCTAACCCTAATGTGAGTTCCCACTCAATATTTATCATTACCACACCATATCCATCCCCTCTTGATAACAAATCATCTCTCTAAAACCCTAAGTTATTGTATATTCAAGAAGAGGAAGAAGAGAGGCGTGTGGGATTCGATCAAAAGGTAATACTCTTGATTTTATGAGATTATTATTGTTTTTTGAACTAGTATAGAATGAACAAAGAGGTTAGGATCCGCCAATGATTTCCATAAGCTTCAAGAACAAGATTTAAGGCTTACGAAAAATTCTAGTTTTCGAAATTCCAAGAAAACTTCAAGAAACTATTCAAGTTCTAATCTTTATCATCTAAAACCATTGTAGTTCGATTATTGTGTCTTGGAAAGTGCGTTTGAGCGGGATTTGAGGTATGTCTCTTTTGAACATACTCTTTCGATCGATTTTTATGAACTTTTTGGTTGTGATTTGTATGTCTCTTTTAAAATCATTTTTTACTATAAAGGTGATTTGTATGTCTCTTTTTACAAACTCTCGTGAAATATTGATTCTTTATAAAAGCATGTTTTGAATGATATGATGAATTGGATTTACACTCTTGAAATCTATTACATGTTTTGATTAATGGTTAATGTGCGTGAGGGGATGAGCCCACATTAAACCTAGATTGTAACAAACCCTATATATGTATAAGATATTATGAATGTTTTCCTCTATGAGAGATGCTTAGTGATGATGGTTAATTGCTGGTATTGATGATTTTACAAAGGAACTATGACAAAGTGATCTTGTTTAAAGAAATGGAAACGTTTTCATGATTATCTATGAAATTATGGATTTTCGTAATGACATTCTCATTGATGAATTGGGACATGGAAATCTTTTGTAAAGAAGTTATACGTTTTCAAAACATTGATTGGAATGACTTATTCTTTCGATATGGCATAATGAACTTTAATGTTATTGATGATGTGACTACTTTGAGACAAATTGTGAATCGTCTTCTATGCCATGGACTTTGTTTTTGTGTTTGCCTTGCTATTCGGGAGGAAGAGTAGCCACTATAGATCCTAGTGTATTAATGCCTAGCCATTCGGGAGGAAGGGTGGCCACCGCTAGGTTCGCTACCCGGGGTGTGATTTATGCCTAGCCATTCGGGAGGAAGAGTGGCCACCGCTGGGTTCGCTACCCGGGGTGTGATTTATGCCTAGCTATTCGGGAGGAAGGATAGCCACCGCGTACTATATAGTCTGGTGTGATTTATGCCTAGCTATTCGGGAGGAAGGATAGCCACCGAGAATTATATGTTCCGGTGTGGTGCGCTATGCGCGGTATGCTTGATTCTTGGGCCTGTATTGGCATGTGTGACATTCTTATCCTCTTATGGAATGATTGATGACTATCTTAATTGATTTAAAAGGCATATTTGAAGGTATAACTTGACAAGAGGCTTTATAATTGGTTTTGATACTTATTATTGAGACACATAAACTGAATAACTGTTCTTATATTGGGTTCACATCATTTTCAGGACTAATTTCTTTATGTATTATGTACTCTATTTTCTTATTACTTATTGTCCCCGAGGTACTCACTAAGTACGAAGTACTCAGGCATACCATCGTTGTTTTTTATGGTATGTTAGGTAACGGAGAAGAGCGAGTTCTTGATACTCCATGCGTTTAGGAAGGACTTCTTCATTGTTGTGGCGATTTGGTGAGCCCACACATTCATTTGTGGGACACTCTATTTATTTAATTCCCCCTATTTATTCTAGTTCCAGGTTGCGTCCCGATGGGTTAGACATTTATTCCTTATTCTTAGAAGCTCCTTAGTATACATTCGAATGTGGGTAGAAGAAGAGTTGTCGTTTAACTCTTTCGGGCACACTATCATGTTTTGGGTGAATTATTTAAATTATAAAGACTTCCGCTGATTTAATTCATATATTCATGATTTGTTACATTTAGTTTATAAACTGTTGGAGGCGAATGTTGAACTTAGTGGGTTCAAGTATTATTATCGTGTTGTTTAGGTTCTTCCGATGTTGTTCATGACGTCGGATGCCGGTCACGTCTAAGGTGGGTTTTGGGACGTGACACTATCATTTTCCTTGGCACGAATCAATAGAACCCCTAGCGTGCATTATCAATCCATTCGAGTCTATTCCAGATTTCCTACATTTTGCGAAATATATATATTTTACGAAAAATACATATTTTATTAGAAGTACATACATTTTATGAAAGATGCATATTTTTTTCTGAAAATCTCTATTTTTACAAAATTTCTGATATTTTACGAAATTAAGTAAACATCCCCGTTCCTAAGTCGTTCATTGACTCCTATTAAATCGTCTGTATACTTTATGAAAGATCCTTATGATGCTAATGTGAGTATTATCATTTAAGTCATTCCTTGTCCTCGATATGTGTCCCATAATATATTCGGAGGTATAACGACCTTACTGTCATGACCCGACTAGGGGCCATGACGGGTACCCGGAGCTAACTACCGAGTAACGCTCATGCTAATCATCGTACTCATCCTGGACACATATAATCTCGAAGGCAACACATGCATAAATATATATAAGCCCTCACGGCTGCAAAAACGATATACAGATGTACAATGTAGTCATCATGGAGCATCTACTACCCACACATATGCATCTACGAGCCTCTACTGGAGTACTGTGACATAAGGACGGGACAGGACCCCGTCATGCCCATATATGTACATAAAAGAATACATCAATAATTGACACCTCCGGAAAAGTGGGGTGCTCCTGTGTAGCTGCTGATAACTCTTATGAATCTGGGCCACCTCCCTGCCTACTTATGGGAATGAACACAGCGTCCAAAAAGAAAGGATGTCAGTATGAACATTGTACTGAGTATGTAAGGCATGAACAATAATAACATATCAAAGAAATAAGGGACATCAAGTAAGGAAACAACTTGTACTGGAGATCACTTAAAATAGAACAATGCATGCTAACTTACATCATAATCATCATCATATCAAGTATGCATATATAAGTTGCCCGACCATATAGGTACGGTGTAATCATCATTAGCCCGCGTCGGGCCCCCCGCGTCGGGGTAAACATCTCGTACCGCCCGCAGTGGTGTACGCCCATGCCCTCTAGACATGGTGTATATGTCGCCCGCCTTAGCGGTGTCTTCCCGGCCATCTAAGCACGGCTCATCATCCTGCCTCACCTTGAAGGAACTAGCATCATAAGGTGAGTGTAACAACAATGAATGTCATCAAAGAATCATTGACTTCATAAGAATATCATATCATAGGCTTTGGAATCTTTAGACATAGACTCATCATCATCATTATCATATTCATAACATGTCTCTTATCTTTATCTCATGAGAAGCTCTTTATAAGCACAGACTCATAGTTTCCAGAATTTAAGAAGGTCATGGAAAGATAAAGGGAATCGTGTCATAGGAATCATGCCTTAGAAAAGAAGGGACTAGCCTCACATACCTTTGCGCCTTTCTAACTTGGAGCTATACGCTTCGAGTCCCAGTTCGTATTCTACCTTGAAGGAATTCGTACTTGAATCAGAAAATGGGAAATGAAAGAATTGAACTTGGGCCTCCTTATATAAAACTTAAAATCTGTCCCGACAGTATTATACGGACACACATACAGTCCGTATAACTTATGCGGTCTGTATATGTGACTGTATAATGCTTCCTATGATATAACATCACATTCATCCTCATATAATGTTTTCCTATATTTTCAGTATCATTTATAACATAATTATTCTCGTAACGTGTCAGGAATCATGATTCATGTGAAGCTACTACCCAAAAACACTGCTATTCTCATATTTGGAACCCATTTTCTACTTCCTTCTATAATCCGAGTCTTTCAACCTCTCAATATTCTAAATAACATGAAATAATCATAAAACTCACCTTTGATGTGTAGAAATAAGTTTTGGATGGAAATGCTTCACTTGAAGAATAACTCTAGCTCCAATCCAAAGAGATTTCTTAACTCCAAGCAACCCTAGAGACTCCCTTACACTTGATTTTCTTGGATTAATGAAGTTGATCTTTGATTTCCCTTAGATATGTGTTGGTATGATGTGGAGAGAGTTCTAGAGGTTTCTTGAGGTGAGGAGAGAAAATGGGAAATGAAAGAATTGAACTTGGGCCTCCTTATATAAAACTTAAAATCTGTCCCGACGGTATTATACGGACACACATACAGTCCGTATAACTTATATGGTCCGTATATATGACCGTATAATGCTTCCATGTCACGCCCCAAAACCCACCCTAGACGTGAACGGCATCCGACGTCATGAACAACATCGGAAGAACCTAAACGATACAATAATAACACTTGAGCCCCCT
>NW_026716711.1:0-36005 GCF_029784015.1 Lycium ferocissimum
ATTTATTATCCAATCATACAAAAGACACAAAACCATAGCTCGACTATATTAGAAATGCTAACATCAAGAAGTGAATAAGAATCGTAGACATGCTCGATCTTAAGAATAGAGATACCCCAAGGCTCGTATCATATCTTACTTACACCTAAGACATGCCAAAAGAAAGAAAGGTAAGCTTTTACATACCTCGTCCGCTTCCTAAGCTAACCCGAACTTATGTCTCGGCTTCTCAAGATCTACAACAACGTCATTAGACACCAAACATTAGTCATAGGCACTTTACTTACGAAATTAAGATTTCCCCTATAAATTCAACAAACCCCGAGAATTCAACTCGGCCAAATCATCAACAACAATACCAACAAGTAATTCAAAACGCATTCTAACGTTATTAATTCCTTTCTATATAATTCGACGGCATTCCATTTACATTCAAATCAACCGCATACAATCAAACCAACATCAATGCTCACACGTTCAAGTACTAACCCGAGACCATTCAAACAAGACTCAAGGACACTCCAACCAATCCACACATTATTCAAAACAGCCCAACCAACCTACAACATGACCCGAAACCTTCCCATTCCAATAGAACAACAACAACACATTTCTTTCGTCCAAATTCATGAACTACATCAACAATCCACACGTTAACAACATCATTCTCATAAATACTAGAAACTATATTAGAATCACATTAGCTTCTAAAATAGCGCACAAACGATTACAACTTCAACTTTAATCATTAAACCTTCATTTGCATCATAGAATCCACAACAATCAACAACCAAAATACTAAGTAAAATTGTTCATCATATCCTACTAAAAACGGCTCTATACGGCCACACACCAACATACATAATTTCATGAATTTCATCCATTTCTACACTCTACAACATGCTCAAAACACCCTTAGTACATGTAAGAGAGGATTAAACCTTACCTTAGCACTTGACTTCTCAACTTAGCTATGGTTTGTGCCTTGAACTAATACTTGTTCTTACTACTCCAACGACCACTCCATGTTGTTATACACCTTCTAAGGAGTTGAAATGCTTGAAGAAAATATTTTTTTTTGTCCATTTTCACACCATCAACCTCGGCTAGCCATGGCCGAATATGGTCTCTCTTTTTCTCCAAGTTTCTCCAAGTTTCTAAGGTTGAAAATATGACTAATTGTCTTTCTTGTCTTCAACTCTCTACATATATAATTCATCCAAGTGTACCATGCCCCACACATGGCTTGGATCAATTAAAATTAGCCAAGCCATGGGTGGTACCCCACTCACACCACACGACCAACTTGAGCCCTTTTTCATGAAATAATTAACTTTCCATAATTCACTTTTAACCCCTAATTTTCCTTAATATTCCATACCCATAAAATTATAAGCAACTTGTGCCTTAAAACAAATCGGAGGCTAGAAGTCTCTACCTCGTATCCCGAAATAGTCTTGTCCTTAACTTATCACGACTAGCTTGAAATGCCCCAATGTACAAAATATGGGATATAACATCCTCCCCTTCCTTTAGAACATTCGTCCTCGAATGTTAAACTAGTCTTACCGGGCCGTATAGGTAACTCGGGGAGTTTCTCTTTAGGGCCGCCACATACGCTCATTCATCAATCAACACAACAATTAAGAGTTTAGATTATTCGTAGGCATAGGAAATAAGTAGGGATACTTATTCGTCATCTCTTCTTCAGCTTCCCAGGTCATCTCCTCCCTGTTATTGTTCCGCCACAATACTTTAACGGAAGTCACATCTTTAGTGCGCAACCTTCTCACCTGACGATCCAGTATGGCTATGGGCTGGTCCTCGTACGATAACTCCTCTGTTACCTGGATATCATCTATGGGAAATACTCTGGAAGGATCTTCTATACATTTGCGAAGCATTGACACGTGGAAGACTGGATGCGTCGCTTTTCCAAATCCTCGGTAGGTCCAACTCGTAGGCGACTCCGGCCTACCTTACTTAATCTAATAAGGCCCAATGTATCTTGGGCTCAGCTTCCCCTTTTTGCCGAATCTCATAACACCCTTCATGGGTGATATCTTCAAGAAGACCCACTCGCCGATCTGGAGCCCTAAGTGTCGTCGTCGATTATCTGCATATGGTTTCTGTCGGGTCTGAGCTGTTAATAACCTTTCCCGAATAAGTTTTACCTTATCAATGGCTTGCTGAATTATATCTGGGCCGATTAACTTAGTTTTTCCCAACATCAAACCAACAAGAGGGTGATGCGCACTTTCTCGTCACACCGAGTCATCTCACACCGAGGCGCTATCCGGATGCTAGAATGGTAGCTATTACTATAAGTTTAACTCAACAAGTGGCAAATGATCATCTCGCCTATTCTTAAATCAATAACACAGGCCCGCAACATATCTTCTAGCGTCTGAATAGTACGTTCGGCCTGCGCGTCAGACTGAGGGTGAAATGCCGTGCTAAGATTCACTGCGGTTCAATGGTCAGCGTCATTAGTCCTTACATCCTTGTCACCATTTACCTTTACATTTCGAGTGCTCACCCGACATGACTTTGTCGTAAAGTGAGTATAATGGTTATGTCCCTTAAACTATTCCTCCTAGTTCCTTCCAGTGACTACTTCCATCGATCCAAAGTATGTATATACGAAATGGTTCTGCACCCTTCGCTATCCTTCACAGTACAACTACACTTATGGCAACTCATAACTCGAGTTCAAACTAAATCCTTAGGCTCTTGCCACAACTTTTCTTTTAGCTTTCTGCCACAATTGTTTCTTTAACCTTTATCCCTCAAATTTTACAACACAACCCAAAAGCATAGCGCTACGAAAATTCTTACTCCCTTACAATTCTCTGATAACACAAGTATACGTGTCTTCGATTTCCTTGTATTGGCGATCGTTTCGAACTCTGGCTCCAAGCTAATAAATTTCCCCTCCTGGAGCATGAGAACACCATTATCCCTTTCAAGTCCAACATGTTCTTCCCCCCTTTATTAAGGAGGTCCTAATATACCAATAGTTTCTAGATATCCATCGTCGTGGTCACTATTCTTTCGTCCCACTTGTCGAAGTCTGTTCTTCAACCCCACACATTCCTCCTTTGTTCCATACTACCACATTCTATCCCTCTCACACGCCTACTGTCAAATTTTTATCCAAATAGTGCCGTGCTTTGCCCATCGTCTCTCTTGGAGGCTTTACTCCCTCATATTTCTTACTTTTTCGCTTTTTCTGACATTTTGGTCACCTTACCTTCCATCTACTAACTTTCTTTCTTTTCCAAATATCATTGTATTAGAACTTTCGGAGCTTAACATGTAGTGAAACAAAGATCGCCTTTGCCTTATAACATTTGTGCCATTTTTTTCTTTTCACTTAAGCTTCGCTAACCCGTCCGATTATTGCCTTCCAATATGCCGCAACGTCGATTGCTGAGATACACATACCCGCTGATATAGCCATGTATGGGATATCATATACATACGTATACATAATTGCTACCATCTTGCTTACAAAGTATTTCCAAACGCTATTCAACTTACCCTGCTTCTAAAGCTGTGATGCCCCCTTTTTCTCTTCACCGGTCTAATCCGCCCCGTCCTACGCGACCTCTTAAGGTTTCTGCTCACTCCGCATACTCTAACTTCCCTTAGGCTACTCTAGCTTCTCATTTGCTTCCTATGTCTGAATTTATAAGACTTTCAGAACACTTCCCAGGGGGTCACCCATCCTAAAATTTCTCTCACTCCAGCACGCTTAACCTCGGAACTCTGATGAAATACGATGCTCTAATGCTAGTATGATAGCGTCCACCTCACCGCATGACCTTCATCACCTAATCTGGAGTAAGTTGAAGTCTTAACAGATTTCAAAACGTTCTCATAACACATCTCTCCCCGAATTAGAAAGGGTCTCTTACTCCAATCAATAATTATTTAATACTCGTAGTCATTCCAAATTCTCAGTTAGGTGGCACTTCTATCCCAACGATAAGTGTCCAAGCCTCTGAAGTAGTATCTTTATCTCAACCTATATCATCTGTTTCCTTCGATGAAATTATATTGCGCCATATGTTCTTTAAGCCTACCGTCTTTGTCGCTTAAAGGTTCCATTATTTCTTAGGTGAAGTCGTGTGCACGCAACACCCCTTTATGCTTTATGCCTTTTTACCCTTACTGTGTACCCAACACAGGCTTCTAACTTACTCAAAAACATACCAAGTTCGTCTCAATAATGGTCTTATCTTATCACCATGTCATCGTACTGCACCTTTAAATTCATAACTATGTATTCCCTTTTCGTTCCATATTCGCACTCATTTAATTACGTCCATCTTGGGTGCTTCCTTTAGTATCCCCTTACCATAGTTCTCCAGTCTATGTCCACCCTTCTTTTCTGCGCACGAGGAATTTTATAATACCTCTATGTCCTTCGGAAAATACTACTCCTACATAATCCCTTTCTCACTTTCAAATCATATTCTGTTCATCCCTATTTGTTCCTATCATACCAGTCATTTCCTAGCACTCATTCTACCTCGTTGCTCATCTTTCTATAGTTTGGTCTTTCACAGTTCCGTCACTGATACTACTCATGTTCTCGGCTATACATGTCATAATCTATTACTGCACTATTATCTCGCCCGCTTTCCTTTTCATTACCTTCTTCCAATTAACCCCTTCTTCTTTTGTGCTCGCTATCATTTCCGTTATCTCATAATCTCTATTCTGAACTTTCCCTATAGAAGAACTTCATAAATCCCCCTTTTTTTTGATCAATAGCTCACCTTTATACTTTAGTCACATAGATCACGTCATATCTCTTAGTCACTTCCTCGCTAGGCTTTGCTCATTTTCATAACAATCCTTATTATATTCACATAATATCCTATTCGTAATCAATCTTATAGTGTAACACTTCTTAACCTTTTACCCTTTCTGGTCAATCTTATCCTTAATATCTCACACGCTGTCTTATCAATACATTCATATCCGTCACGATTCTTTTTCCTCTGTACTCTTGTCTCAATCATACTATTATTTCTTCTAACTATAAACTCGTCATAATTTATCCCTGCTTATCAATTCGGTTGGTACCTTAATATAACACTCTATCAAGATTTGCCAGTCTCTTCTAAATCATCTCTTAATACCACGAGCCCTTTCCAAATTCTTTTTACCATATCGATATCGACCTCCTAATTACTATTACCATCAATTCAGCAGCTAACTTATTTCTCAAGGTCAGCCGTACTTGCAACTTAGTCAAATCCTATCCTTACTATTGACACGACCTTTCAAGGCATATCACAAACCCATATCTCATTCTCTTTTTATTTCTTAGAAAATTTTGGCAGAGTTTCCTCTATATTTCTTACTATCTCAAAACCTGCACGCAGGAAATACCAACAATGCCTCATTGTGGCCAAATATATATGTATATATATCATGTCATATCATATATATATACGGGCTCCCAATATCAACACAGTATGAAAATGATGGGCTTACCTCGTATGTCCAACTCGAACTGCACCTGTTACCCTTTCCTGTCCACTTTTCCCTTCCAATTTTTTTAACTTTACATTTCAATCGTACCTCAATACCTTACCCGACATATATCTTTCGTGCCTTTGCTTACCTGCGTGCTTTGTAACTTCCAATATCGTCAATCACTTTCTTCTGTCGATGTCGTCCTTCTGCTGGAATCAAAAGTTAGTATAAGGAATCTCATTTCCTATGACTTGGCTCTATCGCACGATCTAAGACGAAGAAGGGTCATCGATTCCTAAATGCCCCGTGCCTCCTGTTTATAAGTGTGGCTGACTTCACACCATAAACAGGACTCTGCCGGACACGGTCTGTAGACAATCCCTAGGACGAACTGCTCTGATACAACTTTTGTCACGACCCAACCCCGTAGGCCGTGACTAATGCCCGAGCTGGGCACTCGTACGCACCTGTTAACTACCATCAGACCATAGCTAGCACAATAAGAACTTACATACGTATTTAAAAGTGGAACGTCGCCCCAAAGCTGTCACATATATATATATATATAGATCGCAGTCACAACCTTCAGCAGATGATATCGCACATAAGCCGGCAAGGCTATCATAATACACGGGGACGTTCAAATCACAAATCACATAGATACAACTGAACAGTAACTACCCACAACCCACACATATGTGTCTACAGACCTCTAAGAGTAATAACAGAATCATATGACGGGACAGGGCCACGCCGTACCCCTGAATAGACATATACATATACATATATAACGAAGGCGTCTGTACCAAAATATAGGCTCCGGAACAAGGGAGCGCTCCAAGATAGCTGAATGGAAATCCTAAGCTGGCGGATCACCAAAATGAGTATTTGTACCTGCGGGCATGAAACGCAGCCCCCGAAGAAAGGGGGTCAGTACGAAATATGTACTGAGTATATAAAGCATGAAGTACAGTAAACAGGACCATAACCGGAACAAGAAGTACAGAAAGTAAATGCAATATCCAAAATACCAAAATGCTTACTTATTAAAACACAAATCATGCATGGGGCTCGGGAATATGGTCGCCCTCCCGTCGTTGGTGCCATAACACATCATACTCCGGAAGATTTCATAACTCCGTAACCCAGCATATCCCCGTAACACATCATAACACCGTAACACATCATAACACCATAACACATCATAACTCCAGAATATATATACACGGTACCCGGCCCTCTAGCGAGGGACTCGATGAACCGTAACACATCATACTCCAGAATGTAGCATAGTGCGCACGATGACATAACCGGCCCGGGACTCGGCGAAAGATGTAACAAGATGCACGAGCGTAGTCGTGAGTAACCATATGCATAAAAATCATCATTATAGACTCAACAGATAAGTAAGTAATCGACGCTCGAGGGTTAAGACGATAGTCACGATAAGTTCTTCCAAAAAGTCGTTAGAACTATACGAAGGAAAGTCTCGGGGACCACGGACAAGTATCAAACCAATCCGAGCCCGCCTATGAAAGTTAGAGACATTATTCGTTATAGAATCTTCTACGAACGTATCGAAGAGATCCGAGCCCATCTATGAAAGTTAGAGACATTATTCGACATAAAACCCTTTAGGAACAAAACTCTTTATGCAACATTTATTATCCAATCATACAAAAGACACAAAAACCATAGCTCGACTATATTAGAAATGCTAACATCAAGAAGTGAATAAGAATCGTAGACATGCTCGGATCTTAAGAATAGAGATACCCCAAGGCTCGTATCATATCTTACTTACACCTAAGACATGCCAAAAGAAAGAAAGGGTAAGCTTTACATACCTCGTCCGCTTCCTAAGCTAACCCGAACTTAAGTCTCGGCTTCTCAAGATCTACAACAACGACATTAGACACCAAACATTAGTCATAGGCACTTTACTTACAGAAATTTGGGCAGCATTTCCCCTATAAATTCAACAAACCCCGAGAATTCAACTCGGCTAAATCATCAACAACAATACCAACAAGTAATTCAAAACGCATTCTAACGTTAGTAACTCCCGTTTACATAATTCGATGGCATTTCATTTACATTCAAATCAACCGCATACAATCAAACCAACATCAATGCTCACACGTTCAAGTACTAACCCGAGACCATTCAAACAAGACTCAAGGACACTCCAACCAATCCACACATTATTCAAAACAGCCCAACCAACCTACAACATGACCCGAAACCTTCCCATTCCAATAGGAACAACAACAACACATTTCTTTCTTCCAAATTCATGAACTACATCAACAATCCACACGTTAACAACATCATTCTCATAAATACTAGAAACTAGATTAGAATCACATTAGCTTCTAAAATAGCCCACAAACGATTACAACTTCAACTTGAATCATTAAACCTTCATTGCATCATAGAATCCACAACAATCAACAACCAAAATACTAAGTAAAATTGTTCATCATATCCTACTAAAAACAGCCCCTATACGGCCACACACCAACATACATAATTTTATGAATTTCATCCATTTCTACACTCTACAACATGCTCAAAACACCCTTAGTACATGTAAGAGAGGATTAAACCTTACCTTAGCACTTGACTTCTCAACTTAGCTATGGTTTGTGCCTTGAACTAATACTTGTTCTTGCTACTCCAACGACCACTCCATGTTGTTATACACCTTCTAAGGAGTTGAAATGCTTGAAGAATTTTTTTTTTTGGTCCATTTTCACACCATCAACCTCGGCTAGCCATGGCCGAATATGGTCTCTTTTTTTCTCCAAGTTTCTCCAAGTTTCTAAGGTTGAAAAGATGACTAATTGTCTTGCTTGTCTTCAACTCTCTACATATATAATTCATCCAAGTGTACCATGCCCCACACATGGCTTGGATCAATTAAAATTAGCCAAGCCATGGGTGGTACCCCACTCACACCACACGGCCAACTTGAGCCCTTTTTCATGAAATAATTAACTTTTCATAGTTCACTTTTAACCCCTAATTTTCCTTAATATTCCATACCTATAAAATTATAAGCAACTTGTGTCTTAAAACAAATCGGAGGCTAGAAGTCTCTACCTCGTATCCCGAAATAGTCTTGTCTTTAACTTATCACGACTAGCTCGGAATGCCCCAATGTACAAAATACGGGATATAACACTATCATTTAAAAATCAGGACAATGGTTATATCAAATACTATTCGAATGTTACTCGGGACATTTCAACTAACCCTCGAATGCTATCATAAAGTATATCAAAAGGACTTAGAAATCATATTCATATATCAATAAAGTATGAAACTTTTTATAGGAGTCCAGTCACAAGTTATCATAAAGTTCCTAAGAATAGGAACGGATGTATATCGACTAGTGTCCATCGTACAGAATCTTTGAAAAAGGGAGGCTCAATCCCTCGAGAGTTCTAACATCAAGAAGTAAATAAGAATTATAGATCACATCCAAAGTCTATGAATAGAATTACCCCAAGGTTCATATCATTTATCACTTAAGTCTAGGACATGCCAAAGGAAAGAAGGGATAGGCTTTACATACCTGTTAGCGACTATCCGTAAATCCGTTCGCCTCGTCGCTCTTTTAGCCTATTTAATATAAGAGTAACTTTATCGTTAGTAACTATATTTTCTAGTTCGTAAATCCGTAGGCCGTCGCTTATAGAACTTATTCTTTAACTTATATATCTCGTTTAGGGTTTTTCATTATTCAAGGACTTAACGAAAATCGGGCAGCATTTCCCTATATATTCGCCTAACCCGACTTTCTAATTATCCTCCTGTCAATACAGAAATACCAAAAACCGTGATATACACATATAATTCTCACAACTCAGTCCATAATAATTCCAAATCCATTTCAACCCACGATTTCACATACTAACAATTTCATGTATTTTCTTACTTCCGATTTCGTCCAATTCAATTTTAATAATTTCATTATAACTTTATTAACACAACTACACCATAAGATAGGAAAATCTTACCACAATTTTCTCGAAGGAATTTCTACTCTTAATTGCTCCAATTTCGCAATTTCTTCTTCCTCGATTCAATATCCGATGTTGCTATCACCTCCTTGAACTTGTAAGTCACCTTGGAATTAAATCAAAGCAAGTTTTTTTTTTTTTTTAAAAACAGCCATGGCTGGCCGTGAACAGTAGCAGCCATGGCTGAATTTAGCTTTAGTCCTCTTTTAATGTCCCTTCTTTAACGTGTCATAGCATTAGGATATCTAATATGACTCATTAGTGCCACCCATTTGCTTAGTGCCACCTTTCACCACTTAATGCCACCTATTTGCTTAACTAAGGCCAAGTGGCGAGCCCACTATTGGTACTTATCCATGTTAACCATAACTAATACCAAAATTAATTTCTAATCCCCACTTAATAATCTAATCATGATTAATTAATCCCTAATCTCCACTAATATTTTTACACTAATTGAAATTTGCAAGCAAGTCGTGCCATATTAATATCGGGGATTAAAAGGTCCTTGTCTCATATCTAAAAATAATCTCGTCCTTGAACTTATCTCAATTAGCTTAAAATAATCCGTCGTATAAAAATACGGGATATAACACTGATGATGCTAGTCTAAGTAAAAGAAAAGTGTAAAAGGACAGAGAAGAAGGAAAACAGTAATTGAGAACTTAAGAGAGCACTTGTCTTTGATTTGTGAACTGTCCAGTCTCTTCTGGTATGTGCTAAAGGTTAATAAAAGGATCATAATTGTAGCGGTTGAAAACTACTTGGCTAGATGGGGAATGTCTTTTAAAGACATCTTAGGAGAGGATTGAGAAAGGGTCAAGCATCACTTGGCCCATAGTATCTTTCTTCCCAAATAAAAGATTGTCACTGCATTCCTCACAGGCCTATGGGGGTATGACCTCCTACCTTTGCACCTTTGGTGTTTCCTTGTCATTTTGTTAAGTTCATTGAATCCTAAAAAATGAAATTTCTTGTGCACTTGTTAGTTGTTCACTAGGATTGACAGTCTGGTCTTGTTGTATTTGTTTGGATGAATCTTAAGAAAAGTGGTTGGAGCATTTTAGATAATGTATGATGACTTGAAAAATAGTAATAAAACTGGAAAAAGGAAAAGCTTTTTCAAGAGAGAATACTCTTTTAAGGCAAAAGTGTTTTATGAGGATGACATGATAATATGCAACAGATCCTTTAACATTTGGTTAAGTTAGGATCATAAATCAAACCTTTATGTGGGTTTTGTGTGCATTGACGTGGGTCCAACCTGTATTTGAAAGATGGTCTGTTCTCCCCTTGTATCTTAAGTCATAATAATATCTTTAAAAAAAAACAAGGAAGTCAATGGTTTGCATTCATTCAAGGTGGCAGTATAGGCTGAAGGGTATACTTAACCCTTTTCTTTGGGATACTTTAGACAATGCCATGTTTTTCTTTCCATTTTTTGAGATATGTTCTGAGCTCTTTAGTCTAAAAAAAGGTCTAAGCAGATAAAGAACTTAATTGGACATGTGGGATAGGTGTCTTTTCCCTTCTGTGCAGCATTAAAACCAGTTAAGGATGTAAGGTACTTGCCCAATTTTTTTTTCCTGAAGAAGTTAAAACTAAGAGTAGGCCATTGTTTGTGAACTTTCTTAAATCATGTGCACCCTTTTAAAATCAATTTGGTTTTTTCTGCAATAGGATAGAATCAGGAGCAAATGTCTGAAAAAATTCCAAACTCTGAACTTAATAAGAAATGAGAGACTTCTGTGCATCTGTGGACTTTTGGTCCTTCTACTTGCTTGGGTTGTGTCTGAAAATACAGCTTCTATAGCTAAGGATGTATCCTACATGGAACCATCAGAACTTTCAAA
Organism: Lycium ferocissimum; assembly: GCF_029784015.1. Lineage (NCBI taxonomy): Eukaryota > Viridiplantae > Streptophyta > Magnoliopsida > Solanales > Solanaceae > Lycium > Lycium ferocissimum. The sequence goes on from NW_026716711.1 coordinate 11,375, forward strand.
GTCTCTTGGTAGTTTTCTACAACTGATCCTAATTTGGTTTTCATTGTTGATTATGTCTTAAACCGGATTCTGTTGAGAAGGAGTTCAGCATCATATTAATAGATGGCAGTTTTTTATAAAAAGAACTTTGATTTTCACCTGTTTGGAATTATCATATATGCCAGAACTGCAGTTTGGTTTTTTCCTGTTCATTTCCTGCATTTTTCCTGTGAGGATCACCTGGACTTTTAAGACATAATTCCTGAAAAGGGAAAGGACCTTACTTGAACTGGGCACAAAATTTCTAGGCTTATTTGAGGATTTTATCTAAACAACTATACAATACTTCATGAATACCAAGTTTGTTGTGATTATGCCATACCCAGAAGCTGGTTTCTTCCTCAACTTTAGGTGCCTTGATACTCTGCCATGTGTACTTGATTCAACATTGTAAAGACTTGTGTTATTTACATACGGTTGTATGTGTTGTAATTACTTGGTTTAAGTTTAGTTTGGGCTATATTATGCTCATAACATAATCACTTTCTTTATTCCATGATTAGGACATAAGTGATGTTTTGGCTTGGTTCATTAGATTGACTTGCCTTTTAGATCTATTCATGCATTCTCTCATTGTCCTATTTGTTTTGTTGGCTTTTAATTGCTCCATATACATGTATATTGGAATTATACTATTTATTCTAAGCCACGTGTGTGTATGTTGGATCTATGTCTACCATGTTTGTTGTTGGTTGAGAGGCAGTTTAGGTAAAGGGAGGTCTAGTTTGAACCCTTCCCTGGTAACCAGCCATGCCGGAGGTTCATGAATCCTCTTCGAACTTTTGCAGCATCAGGTATAAGGAGGGTGATGACTTCACCTTCCACCACCTTGTTTTGGGGTTTGAGTTTAAGGACATGGAAAACACATATGCCCATCACATAAGCTTATGTATAAATATGATATGTTACTAGTATACGTGTATATTTGTGTATGGAATAGGACTTGTGAATAGTAGTGCATTGTGGATATTGTGTGTGTATATGTAAGGACCCGTCTAGTCGTTATATAATATTTTGCGAAACCATGCCCAATCTAGGTCGAGAATAGTAAATAATAAGCTCCATGATGTGTTTTAAGAGTTAAGAGTGGGAAAAATCAATTTCGGAAGGATTTGGAAAATTTTGGGGCAGGAAATAAAGCGGACCACTATAGCGGTCAGTAGACCGCTATAGCGGCTTAGCGACCTCCGCAGTGGTCCACGCGGGGCAGTAGCCCGAATTTGGCTACTTAGCCTATTTTTCTCTCCTCTTTCAACGAGACTCTTAAGGGAGGCTCCTAGGGTTCCATATGAAAGAGAAAAATTAAAAAACCCTTGACACAAAGAAAAAGAAACATCCCTAATTTCCCTCCCAGCCTTCCCTACGAATATTAGTGCTCATGGATTCGGATAAAAGCTAAGAAGGCGAGCAATCCATGGAGAATCAAATAGTTGTTCATCAAAGAGGTAGGTTATGGTCTACTTTAGTTAGACTTTGAATAGCGAACCGTATGTACATTTAGAGTTGACGGGAGAATGCGTGTTTAGGTCTTCGGACACGGAGTTTGGATGAACAGATTTGCTAATGGGAATAAACTATGGTGCAAATGATGACTATAATAATAATAATGTTTTAGCTTAATATAAAGTGATGTTGTCGCTAAGGAGTTACCTCGTGTTTACTTTATGCAACCCTAGGAGGGGGTAAATTATGTCTGTATATCCGATTTTGGGGAATGCTAATATGATTGTTTCCTTGAGAATAGGAGGTCTGTATTGAAAGAATTGTATTTGACTTGGGTTGGTAGTACGCCCATCAAGGGCAGGAATTATGATTGTTTTTGATATATCGCACGCTTGCATTATATTGCATGGTCTAGGCGGAATTACAGGCAGCAGACAAGGCTGCGTATGGGCATTGTGTTATTTGGTCTTGTGGCCGTTGAGTTGATTACGTGAATTACATATATGTATATGATCTCGATCCGCGTCTGAGGTTCGTTCCAGAGCCGAGGTTTGTGCTCGGGTCCGAGGAGTGAATGAACGAGTGGTACATGGACACCATGGGTCCCCTGCAGGTCATGACTACTGAGAAAAGAAATTAGATAGCGTGTATGTACAATGTGTTTGGGCCCCATGTCACATTTGCATTACATTACATCTCATTATTTTATTTGTTACATGTGTGTACTACTGTCCTTAATATCGCATTATTTCATCTCATGTTTATAGTCGAGAGTCTGGGTGTAGAGGGGGAGAGTTACACAAGATGGGTGCAGTGTTGGATGCCCGATAGTGATTTATTTTCTCAGATACATTGAGTTATAATAAGTAATGACAGTAGGTGAACTTTATTAACAAAAAGGATTACGGTTGTGGGGTACAATGAGTGTGGGAGTGAGAGTTACTAGGTTGGATGAAGGAAGGGAATGGTTGTCACTAATAGAATACCTTATATTTTGGAAATAAAAGAAGTGAGCTTCGACAGTAACAAGGTAGGGGGGCGATGTTCTAGTAATCTTTATTTAGAATCTTGAGGTTCATTGACTTAATTGCTTATCTTATTGACCTTATATTGTATTGCATGAACTAATCTTAGTCGACCTATGATGCTTACCAGTACGTGTGGTGTACTGATACAACTCTTACTATGCCCTTTTTGAGTGTAGATGTGTTGCAGGTCTTAGCTAAAGTTTCGCCGTGTGGATTTACCGGACATTCTCCTACATCTTCGCCTATCTCACTCCTGGCGGAGGCTGTGTCATTTATTTGTCTTCTTGTATTTTAGGCGCTCTTGTACCATCTAGACTAGATCCCGGGGAATTCTTTCGGATTTTTGTTGTATTTGAAGTGAATCTGTAAGAATTGTCTACTTTAAATTCTGTAAATTTTAAAGATGGTTGTCGTATGTTTCAAGGGTTGAGTTTATTGGTAAGGGTTTGCCTACTAGGTTAGTAATACGGTAGGTGCCGGCACGACTCGTGGGTTGGGTCGTGACAGTATATCATGTGTATGGTAGGAACAATAAAATATAAAATAACCGGGGTCTTTTATTTTTTCCCTCTCCACTGCATGGTCACTTGGGCCAAGGTCCAGCCACACTATTGGGTTAAAAGCCCAACGGAGAAAATTCTTTCAAGTGTCGTTGAGTCCCAAAAAAAAAAGGGAAGCTAATATATTGATGGCCCAGTCATGGGTAAAAATGACATGAAAGCCCAACCATGGGTGAAAATTGATTGGGGCTTGGTACCCCCCAATTTACTTTCTCCATTATACTTTTTCTCTACTTGTTTTAAATTTGTTTTCTTGTATTGTATTCATTATTTGGAAAACCTGCAAACATTATTGGAACCATTATATTGTGAATTAGGCATTTTAGGCAAAACGGAGCATGTGTCGTTTAAATTGACTTTAGCACCTAAAACAATCTTTTTTTTTTTTAAATCTGGAAAAAAAAAAACGTGTACTGATTTTGAAGACTTAAAATGGGAAGCAACTATTTTCTGGTCTCAATAAACAATTAAAAAGGTTTTGGAAAAGCAAAAAATTGTATAACACATTGTGTAAATATAAGAGGATGAATAGATTAGGCGAAAAACCTCTTTTCTTTCAAAACTATTGAAACATGCTTTTTTTTTTGGGTTTTGAGTCAATAAAAATGTGATATTTTGGGCCAGAGCCCACTTAGTTTAGTCTTTTGAAAACCCAAATTTACATAAGCCATTATTTGGGCCGGAAATCCCGTATGGTTTTTATATATAAATCTGTGATTGAAAACATGACTAAAACCCATATTTTAAATGACTAGAGATAAGACATATTTGGGCCGAAGCCCATGAAGTTTGCCCTTAAAAGAAAACCCAAATAAAATTGTTTATTTAGTTAAAACCCACTCGGCCTTCTCTAAAATGATAAAATCACGGTCAATGTTTTTTTTTCCAGGCTAAGGCCCACGGTTTAAACGGACAAAAAAAGCATTTTTTTTCTCAAACAGAACCGATTTTAAGGTGCAGACCTCATCTTTTAAATAAAAATTCGGGATTCTTTTATAAAGAGTAAATACGTATAAAAGCGAGTGCACATTTTTTGTAAGGGAACGTATGCATAAGTCATCAGATCATTAATATGATACATTTTTCCAAGAGGGTAAAACGCGCAAAAAAAATATAAAGATCCCCTTTTCTTTAAAAATCAAAACAGCCTAATTTTAAGCGTGATAATAAAACAAAATTTAGGCAAGGGTATTCTAAAAATATATTAAACAGATTAACCCGGTCCGCGTGTGAGTAAAACATGAATAGATCTTGTTCACTCAAATAATAAAAATAAATAAACTTTCTATCCTTTTTCTATAGAAAAACTACTATCATTATATATAAAAGGAATTAATTATACCCGGATATCATAAACCCGAACCTAAATACCCTATATATAAAGGGGATATATTCAATTCTCTTTTTTTAAATGATGATATGCAACATGACAATTGTTACACCTCGGTAAATTCCCCGTTAGCGTACAGTGAATGGACGGGCGAGGGGTATGATGTATACGAGGTTTGAGCAAGTAAGAAATAGTATTTGACGATCCTAATTAAGATTTCCAAAGACATCCGAGTTAAGGAAAGAAAGTTGTTAAGAGAAGCGAGTTATATGTTGAGTATCGGATAAGAATTACGAGTATTAAGTTAATGATGTCTTAATGACCCTTTGAGGAAGAGTTACAACGTCCCTTAGAATGATATTGAAGTGTTGAACAAGTGTTAAGAAGGTTCCATAAGGATCGGAGATCAAACGAGTCGACGAAACAACTCTCGGAAAAACTGGGTAGACATACGGCCAGACATACTGGCCGTATAATATCTACGGACCGTATGTCCAGCCGTAGATCCAGCCCGGAAGTCATGATTCATGGACCAGATATACGGTCCAACATACGGTCAGTAGATTTTATACGGACCGTATGTTGGTCCGTATATTTCCAGCGGGACTGAAGTGCATTTTTATATAAGGGATCCTTTCCATTTCATTTTCATTTCCCACTTCACCTCCACAACACAAGAAACCTCTAGAGTGTTCCAAACACTTCATCCATGAGAAATCCATAGAAATCAAGGATCAATAACAAGAAATCAAGAGAATCAAGTGAAGGAAACCCATTAAAAGTCTTCCAGTCAAGAAATCCCAAGAGAGATAAAGTAGGGTTTTGGTGCTACGGTGTGAATCACCATTGTAAGCTTATTCCTCCATCATCTAAGGTATGTTTCATGACCTTTACATGTTATTTGAAGTATTATTAAGTTAAGACTCATGGATTGTAGAAGTGTATAACAAATGGGTCATCAAATGTGTGAATAATATTGCTAGTATGTGGTAGTTGAATTGAATCATGGAAATGGATATGTTGATGTTATAAATACATTACAAATGATGTTTAGAACATGTAATAAGTATTGGATATGAAAGAATACGACGATGGACTTTTAGTCATGGATATGGGGAATTGAAGTAGAATTGTGAAATGCGAATCATGTGAATGAATGACGATTGTTGTTAGTGATATTGTGATGATTGTTATGAGTGTTGGGAGTTGATATGGAATATGGCGGAAAGTAGTATAAACAAAGGAAATGCTGCCCAAATTTCTATAGCTTTAGTAAGTATGTTTTCATGATGATATAGCTAATGTCAATACGAATTACCTTGAAGGTATAAACAAGTGCACTCAAGGAGAACGAGCAAACGATAGAATAGTAAGCGACAAAGGTATGTGAGGCTTAATCCCTTTCCTTCCAAGGCATGAGTCCTATGGCATGAATTTCCTCTTTTACTATAAATGTTCCATCTCTAAGAAAGTAAAGAGTCCTCACTCACGAATAGCTATACGAGATAAGAGATATGAGATGGATACGATAATGATGATAGTAAGCTAAAGGTTAGAAATGCTATATTCTATGATACGATGCTCCTAAGAAGCTAATGATGTAATATATGTAATCTAGTGATATTGATCATTGTGCACACTCACCTTATGCTTGTTCCTTCAAGGTGAGGCAGAATACGTAAGAATGCTCATAACGACATCGGGGGTCCACGACCTTACGTCACCCCGATAAGGTATGATTAGCTAAGAGTCTCTATGCATGTATTGTAATAAGTATATGATGTCAAGCATACCATGATGAGTTATGATAAGCATATTATGATGAGCATGATATAATGAGCATATGATGATATCACACCGTGCCTAAATGGCCGGGCAGTCACCGCCAAGGCGGGCAGCTATACACCATGGCCAGATGGCATACGGGCATCACCACTAGTGGGCAAGATGAGATGATACCCGGACGCGGGAGGCACTGGGACGCGAGCTAATGCTATAGCTAATACTATTGATTATCACACCGCACCTATATGGTCGGGCAGCTTATTCATTTATGCATATATGAGAGGATGATGAGTATTAAAGTAAGCCAGTATGTATGATATCCTTTATGATTCAGTCAGTTACAGATTGCTTCTTATTGATGCCTCCTTAATTTATGGATATTTCATTATTGTTTATGCCTTACATATTCAGTACAATATTCGTACTGACGTCCTTTTCTTCGGACGCTGTGTTCATGCCCACAGGTAGACAGGGAGGTGATCCAGACTCATAGGAGCTAGCAGCTGATTTGAGAGCACTCCATTTCTTTCGGAGGTGCCGTGGATTATTCTTTTGGTACATATGTATATATATTCATGATTGGGCACGACGGGGTCCTGTCCCGTCTATATGTCTAGTACTCTAGTAGAGGCTCGTAGATACGCAGTGTGGGTAGTATGGTCCTATGGCTTTTATGTATATGCATGTATATATGTTATTTTGATAGCCGAAGGGCTTATGTTTATAAAAGCTAATGTATTTCAGAAAATGACAGTTTTATATGATTACGAGCATATAGTATGAATGATAGCAGATAAGCAGTAATATGAGCGGTGTTCGGTGGTTAGCCCCGGATACCCGTCGCGGCCCGTAGCTCGGGTCGTGACAGAAGTGGTATCAGAGCAGTTCAGTCCTAGGAAGTGTCTACGAGCCGTGTCTAGTAGAGTCTTGTTTATGGTGTGTTGCGCGCCACGCTAATAAATAGAAGGCTACAAGACATTTAGGAAAAATGACCATCTTTCTTCATATGAAATCGTGCGATAGAGCCGAGTATAAGGTTTAATCCTCCCTAATGAGTATTTTGTGATTTCAGAAATGCCGCCAAAAGCTAAAGCCGCCCAGAAGGGCAAGACTACGACAAAGAGGCGGGCAGAAAGAGAGCCGCCTATGAATATAGATGAAGGAGAGTCACATCATGAGGCTTTATCTAACACTTCCACTACTCCGCCTATTACGGAAGAGCAAGAAGGGGCTTCAGCTCCAGCTCCTATGCCTCCAATCCCTCCACCGGCTACATCGAGTCAACAAGTGACCGAGGCTATTAATTTATTAACGCAATTGGTTGCCGCTCAGGCACAAAGGCAAAATGTGGGGCCAAGTGATCATTCAGCTAGCACTAGAGCTCGCGATTTTATGAGCCTCAACCCTCCGGAATTTTTTGGGTCAAAACTGGATGAAGACCCGCAAGGCTTTATTGATGAGATGCTAAGAACATTGCGGATTATTCATGCTTCCGAGACTGAATCAGTGGAGTTAGCATCATATAGACTCCGAGATGTGGCAGTTTTATGGTATAATAATTGGATAGCATCGAGGCAAGAAAATGCGCCTCCTCCGGTGTGGCAAGAATTTGTTGATGCCTTCCTTCGCCATTATTTGCCGCCCGAGGTCCGCCGAGCTAGAGCGGATAGATTTTTGAATTTGAAGCAAGGTAATATGAGCGCCCGGGAGTATAGCCTTCAATTTAATTCCTTGGCTAGGTATGCCCCGACGATGGTGGCCGACATGGGTGACCGAGTGTATAGATTCGTGAGTGGCTTAGGGCCACACTTATTCAAAGATTGTTTGACGGCTTCATTGCAAGACGGGATGGACATTTCCCGCATTCAAGCCCATGCCCAAAATCTTGAGGGACAACAACCTCCGCAGAGGGGTGATCGTGATGTCGATAGAGGGCAAAGCAAAAGGGCTAGATCTATGGGCACGGCCGTGATTATAGAGGGGGATCGAGACAGACATTTTCTAGGCACTCGGTCGGTCGCCGACGAGTGCACCTCCCCGATTTGCGGACGAGAAGATTTGATCGCTCTTTCCGTTCGGGACGTGGCCGCAGATCAAGGGCCCCGGTGTTCGAGTTTGGGGGTGATTACGGTCGAGAGGAGACCTCCGCATGCCGCGATGCGCCGGTGCGGTAGGTTACATTACGACAACGGTCGCCGCCGGGGTTCGATGCTTGTTATGCTTCGTCGGTCGCGGGGCATATGATGAGAGATTGCCCATCGATGAGCGGCAGAGCTAGGACCCAGCCCACAGGGTCAGCGACCGGTTCTTCTTCAAAGACGTCCTACGGGCGACTCCTCGACTCCAAAGAGGCCGAGGCGAGGCCGAGGGGGAGTACCTACTTGTGTGCCACACAGCACCGCTTATATGCATTAGCCGGACGACAGGATCTTGAGTCCTCCCCAGATGTGGTTACAGGTACATTGATTGTGTTTTCTCATGATGTATATGCATTGATAGATCCGGGATCCACGTTATCTTACATTACTCCCTATGTTGCAAATCGTATTGGGGTGAAACCCGAGCCGATCAAGCCTTTTGAGGTATCTACTCCGGTTGGTGATCCCGTGATAGCTAAACAAGTGTATAAAGATTGTATTATTGTGATATGTGATCGCCAAACCAAAGCTGATTTAGTGGAGCTAGAAATGCTAGATTTCGATGTTATAATGGGTATGGATTGGTTGGCCTCATGCTATGCTAATGTTGATTGCCGAATGAAATTAGTTCGATTTCAATTTCCGGGAGAGCCCGTGCGTGAATGGAAAGGTAATACGGCAACACCAAGAGGGAGGTTTATTTCCTACCTTAAGGCAAGAAAGGTGATCGCCAAGGGCTATATTTATCATTTAGTCCGAGTTCATGACACCGAGGCAACATCGCCAACTTTTCAATCCGTTCCGGTAGTAAATGAGTTTCCGGATGTATTTCCAGATGAACTTCCAGGCCTTCCTCCAGAAAGGGAGATTGACTTCGCCATTGATGTGTTGCCAGACACCGAGCCTATTTCTATTCCTCCTTATCGGATGGCTCCGGCAGAATTAAAAGAGCTAAAGGCACAATTGAAAGATTTGCTCGAAAAGGGGTTCATTAGACCCAGTTCATCACCGTGGGGAGCGCCAGTTTTATTTGTGAAAAATAAAGATAGCTCCCTACGAATGTGTATTGATTACAGACAGTTGAATAAAGTGACGATAAAGAACAAGTATCCTCTTCCAAGAATTGATGATTTATTTGATCAACTACAAGGTGCCAAATGGTTTTCCAAGATAGATTTGAGGTCGGGTTATCATCAAGTGAGAGTCAGAGAAGAAGACATTCCCAAGACAGCTTTTAAAACAAGATATGACCATTATAAATTTCGAGTAATGTCATTTGGATTGACTAATGCTCCGGCAGTGTTTATGAATTTAATGAATAATGTATTCAGGCCTCTCTTGGACTTGTTCGTGATAGTATTCATTGATGATATTTTAGTGTATTCTCGCACAGAATCAGAACATGCAGATCACCTACGTATTGTCCTTGGAATTCTCCGTACTCGGGAGTTGTATGCAAAATTTTCGAAGTGCGAGTTTTGGTTAAATTCTGTGACATTCTTGGGCCATGTGATTTCTGATGATGGCATTAGAGTTGATACTCAGAAAATAGAGGCTGTGAAGAATTGGCCAAGGCCTACGACGCCTACAGAAGTTCGTAGTTTTCTGGGTTTGGCAGGTTATTATAGGAGATTCGTAGAGGGATTTTCATCTATTTCAGCCCCATTGACGAAGTTAACTCAGAAATCAGCAAAGTTTCAGTGGAATGACGCTTGTGAGCGTAGCTTCCAAGAGTTGAAGGACAGATTAACCTCGCTCTCCAGTCTTAAAGCTTCTAGAAGGGCCAGATGGCTATGTAGTGTATTGTGATGCCTCCGGTGTTGGGATAGGATGTGTGTATTAATGCAGCATGGAAAAGTCATTTCTTATGCTTCGAGGCAACTGCGAAAGAACGAAAAGAACTACCCAACTCACGATCTTGAATTAGCCGCAGTTATTCATGCACTAAAAATGTGGAGACATTACTTATATGGCGTACATGTTGATATTTACAAGGATCATAAGAGTCTCCAATATATTTTTAAACAGAAGGAGTTGAATCTGCGACAGCGGCGGTGGTTAGAGTTATTGAAAGACTATGATGTGAATATCTTATACCACCCCGGAAAGGCAAATGTAGTAGCGGATGCGCTTAGTCGCCGATCTGTGAGTAGCCTATGTGAAATACCCTCGAAGAAGAAAGAGATGACTCGCGAACTGCATCAACTAGCTAACCTTGGAGTGCGTATAATTGACTCAGGTGACGCAGGATTTAGTGTTAACAATCCCACAGTTTCATCCTTGGATGCGGAAATAAAAGAGCGCCAATACGAGGATCCCAAGTTGAAGTATTATAAAGGTGTGAAATTTCCAAAAGAAAGGTCACCATTTGAAGTCTCGGTAGATGGGGTTCTCAGGTATCAGAATAGGTTATGTGTTCCGGATGTGGCGGGACTACGCCGCCGAATTCTAGAAGAAGCTCATTACTCTCGATATTCTATTCATCCTGGAACGACAAAGATGTACCATGATCTTAAATTGATGTATTGGTGGGATGGCATGAAAAGAGACATAGCAGAATTTGTAGCCAAATGTCCGAATTGTCAGCAAGTAAAGGTAGAACATCAAAAGCCAGGAGGATTATTGCAAGCAATGGAAATTCCTACGTGGAAATGGGAAGTGATTAACATGGACTTTATTGTAGGATTGCCCCGTTCTCGAGGCAAGTATGATTCTATATGGGTGATCGTGGATAGATTGACAAAAGCAGCTCATTTTCTCCCAGTCAGAACTACATATTCAGCTGAAGATTATGCAAGGTTATATCTTAAGGAGATTGTAAGGCTTCATGGTATTCCAATATCTATCATCACAGACAGAGGAGCACAGTTCACAGCTAAGTTCTGGAAATCCTTTCAAGATGGTCTAGGTACTCAAATAAGGCTCAGCACAGCTTTTCACCCGCAGACTGACTGGCACGACGAGCATACTATATAGACCTTGGAGGATATGCTAAGAGCATGTGTTTTAGATTTTGGTGGTAGTTGGGATGACCATTTACCCCTAATCGAATTTGCCTACAACAATAGCTATCATTCCAGTACCCAAATGGCTCCGTATGAAGCTCTATATGGAAGGAAATGTAGATCTCCAATTGGATGGTTTGATGTCGGAGAAGTACAGTTAATAGGGCCCGAGTTGATTCAGCAAGCAGTAGAAAAAGTCAAGGTGATACGAGACCGACTATTGACAGCCCAAAGTCGCCAAAAGTCTTATGCGGATAACCGCCGGCGAGATTTAGAATTCCAAATTAATGATTGGGTGTTCTTGAAAGTATCCCCGATGAAAGGGGTGATGAGATTTGGCAAGAAAGGAAAGTTAAGTCCTCGATACATTGGACCCTACAAAATCATCCGCAAGGTGGGTCAAGTAGCCTATGAATTAGAGTTGCCTTCAGAGCTTGAATTAGTTCACCCAGTATTCCATGTCTCTATGCTCCGCAAATGTGTGGGAGATCCCACAAAGATTGTGCCAATAGATGATGTTCAGATTACAGAAAAGCTAGCTTATGAAGAAGTGCCTATTGCCAAACTAGACAGGCAAGTACGAAGACTTCGGAACAAGGAAATAGCTTCAGTGAAAGTCTTATGGCGAAATAACAATTGGGAAGAGATGACTTGGGAAGCGGAAGAGAAGATGAAGTTCACATACCCGCATTTATTTCAGCCCTTAGAAGAAATCTACGATGAAACTTCAAAATGATAAGGTATGTATGCTTTATTTTTATGTATATGGGTCGTGTGTGGCCAATCTATATTGCTATTGTGTTGTGGCCCTGTGAGGCAATGATATTATGGGTTGTTGTGACAGGATGGTATCGCCATATTATAGGGAAAACTCTGGCGAAATTTTTCTAGAATCCCCGATGACTTAACATTCGAGGACGAATGTTCCAAAAGAGGGGAAGAATGTTACACCTCGGCAAATTCCCCGTTAGCGTACAGTGAATGGACGAGCGAGGGGTATGATGTATACGAGGTTTAAGCAAGTAATAAATAGTATTTGACGATCCTAATTAAGATTTCCAAAGATATCCGAGTTAAGGAAAGAAAGTTGTTAAGAGAAGCGAGTTATATGTTGAGTATCGGATAAGAATTACGAGTATTAAGTTAATGATGTCTTAATGACCCTTTGAGGAAGAGTTACAACGTCCCTTAGAATGATATTGAAGTGTTGAACAAGTGTTAAGAAGGTTCCATAAGGATCGGAGATCAAACGAGTCGACGAAACAACTCTTGGAAAAACTGGGTAGACATACGGCCAGACATACTGGTCGTATAATATCTACGGACTGTATGTCCAGCCGTAGATCCATCCCAGCAAGTCATGATTCACTGGACCAGATATACGGTCCAACATACAGTCAGTAGATTTTATACGGACCGTATGTTGGTCCGTATATTTCAGGGGCTGAAGTGCATTTTTATATAAGGGATCCTTTCCATTTCATTTTCATTTCCCACTTCACCTCCACAACACAAGAAACCTCTAGAGAGTTCCAAACACTTCATCCATGAGAAATCCATAGAAATCAAGGATCAATAATAAGAAATCAAGAGAATCAAGTGAAGGAAACCCATTAAAAGTCTTCCAAGTCAAGAAATCCCAAGAGAGATAAAGTAGGGTTTTGGTGCTACGGGTGAATCACCATTGTAAGCTTATTCCTCCATCATCTAAGGTACGTTTCATGACCTTTACATGTTATTTGAAGTATTATTAAGTTAAGACTCATGGATTGTAGAAGTGTATAACAAATGGGTCATCAAATGTGTGAATAATATTGCTAGTATGTGGTAGTTGAATTGAATCATGGAAATGGATATGTTGATGTTATAAATACATTACAAATGATGTTTAGAACATGTAATAAGTATTGGATATGAAAGAATACGACGAAGGACTTTTAGTCATGGATATGGGGAATTGAAGTAGAATTGTGAAATGCGAATCATGTGAATGAATGACGATTGTTGTTAGTGATATTGTGATGATTGTTATGAGTGTTGGGAGTTGATATGGAATATGGCGGAAAGTAGTATAAACAAAGGAAATGCTGCCCAAATTTCTATAGCTTTAGTAAGTATGTTTTCATGATGATATAGCTAATGTCAATACGAATTACCTTGAAGGTATAAACAAGTGCACTCAAGGAGAACGAGCAAACGATAGAATAGTAAGCGACAAAGGTATGTGAGGCTTAATCCCTTTCCTTCCAAGGCATGAGTCCTATGGCATGAATTTCCTCTTTTACTATAAATGTTCCATCTCTAAGAAAGTAAAGAGTCCTCACTCACGAATAGCTATACGAGATAAGAGATATGAGATGGATACGAAAATGATGATAGTAAGCTAAAGGCTAGAAATGCTATAGTCTATGATACGATGCTCCTAAGAAGCTAATGATGTAATATATGTAATCTAGTGATATTGATCATTGTGCACACTCACCTTATGCTTGTTCCTTCAAGGTGAGGCAGAATACGTAAGAATGCTCATAACGACATCGGGGGTCCACGACCTTACGTCACCCCGATAAGGTATGATTAGCTAAGTCTCTATGCATGTATTGTATTAAGTATATGATGTCAAGCATACCATGATGAGTTATGATAAGCATATTATGATGAGCATGATATAATGAGCATATGATGATATCACACCGTGCCTAAATGGCCGGGCAGTCACCGCCAAGGCGGGCAGCTATACACCATGGCCAGATGGCATGGGCAGTCACCACTAGTGGGCAGCATGAGATGATACCCCGGACGCGGGAGGCCTGGACGCAGGCTAATGCTATTGCTAATACTATTGATTATCACACCGCACCTATATGGTCGGGCAGCTTATTCATTTATGCATATATGAGAGGATGATGAGTATTAAAGTAAGCCAGTATGTATGATATCCTTTATGATTCAGTCGATTCTGATTGCTTCTTATTGATGCCTCCTTAATTTATGGATATTTCATTATTGTTTATGCCTTACATATTCGGTACAATATTCGTGCGACGTCCTTTTCTTCGGACGCTGTGTTCATGCCCACAGGTAGACAGGGAGGTGATCCAGACTCATAGGAGCTAGCAGCTGATTTGAGAGCACTCCATCTCTTTCGGAGGTGCCGTGGATTATTCTTTTGGTACATATGTATGTATATTCATGATTGGGCATGACGGGGTCCTGTTCCGTCTACATGTCTAGTACTCTAGTAGAGGCTCGTAGATACGCAGTGTGGGTAGTATGGTCCTATGGCTTTTATGTATATGCATGTACATACATTATTTTGATGACCGAAGGGCTTATGTTTATAAAAGCTAATGTATTTCAGAAAATGATAGTTTTATATGATTACGAGCATATAGTATGGATGATAGCAGATAAGCAGTAATATGAGCGGTGTTCGGTGGTTAGCCCCGGATACCCGTCGCGGCCCGTAGCTCGGGTCGTGACAATAATCTTTTTGCGGGAAATAAACAGTTCATGCAAATACTCACACATTGAAATTCGAAAGTCAACTGTATAGTACGGATCCTTAATACTAGGGTGCCTAACACTTTCCCTAGGGAATCACCAGATCCCTTACATAGAACTTTGGATTAAAAATGTTTTTTTCACGGCGAATGAATAAAACCTTCAAAACTGGTTTTCCTAATTTCCTAAAAATTAGGTGGGGACTCTTTCAAAATAAAGTCCGAAAGAGCACCAACGATTTTGAAGTAGCTTTTTCGAGCGCTAACCCTGCCTGCGAAGACGTAAACCGTTACAGTAGGTATTGCTGATCGGATAGCAATGTGAGCATTTTTGGAATATTAAAGGCTTAGGAATAGCTGTGCAAGGTTGGCGCAAGAGATTGCGAGATTTGATACTTTCAGAATAGTGATAGACGTATCGAGGTGTTACAATAGGAGATTCGATGGTTAAAGGTGTTACATCTCGGAGATTACGGATTGTGCATTGTGAGTAGACTAACGCGAGCTTAAGGTGAACATGAAGTCCTTATGAGATTAAGGAGAGTATTTGATAACTTTAAGCGTGTACCATAAGATTTTAAAGTCATATGAATCGGTGAAACCAAGTTCGTCAAAGGAAGCGGAGTGTAAGTCATGTTTGGGAGGGTTCGCAATAATTGAGCTATAATTTGTTTTAGTACTGTCTTGAGAGGGGAGCTATAGGTCCCCTTAGATGGTTACTGAAGTGTTATACGAGTGCCAATAAGGTTCCATAAGGATTGGGGGTTGAACGAATCGACAAGAATAAGTTTCGGGGAAAAGTGGATTATACGGTCGGATATACGGACCGTATAATTTCTACGGTCCATATAACTGGCTGACCTCCACTGTAAAACAATTCCAGAAAAGGGTGAACCTATGGTGGGATTTTACAGTCCATTTATACAGACCGTATAATTTGTATGGCCCGTGTAATTAGCCGTATATCTGGGTCGGGCCAGATTTCTTTTTAGTTATATATGACCGACCCTTGTTCATTTGTTTCATTTCCCACTTTTCCCAAACTCTTGAAAGCTCTAGGACCCTCTCCTAAGTAAACGCAACTAAAACCAAGAGAAATCAAAGATCAAATAGCAAGAATCAAGGGATTCAAGTGTGAATTGCTCACTGAGGTTTGTAAGATCTAAGAATTTCTTTGGTGTTGAAGTTGGGATTTCATTCAATTTGGTAACTTGATCCAAAGCTCATTCCTATATGATAAAAGGTTAGTTTCCATGCCTATTTCATGTTATTAAGCATGCTTGGTTGTTGAACAACTTGAGTGAGGGGAGAAAGTGGAAAATGAAGTTCAAGTATAGATTTAATGATATTTTGAGTAGTAAATTAACTTGAGCTATCATTATTAGAATTTTATGAGTGTAATCTTGTTATGAAGGGTAATAATGATGACAAGGAAGTGTTGCATCAAAGTGTACAAAGGGTTGATGTGAAGTTGTTGATATAAATTGATTATGAAAATGAACTTTGAGCCTTAATGGAATATAACTACTTGATTATGATATTGTGGATGTTGTTATGGTTGTTTGGAAGTTGTTTTGTTATATGGTGGAAGTCGATAAAATAGGGGAAATGCTGGCCAATTTTCTCTAGCTCATGAATTATACTACTTTGAACTTAAGAGTGTCTTTAAGACCTAACCTTGGTATGAATCCTCTTAAATGTAGATTTTTTTGGACTTCGAAGAAGAACATTAAGTAGGTAAGAAGACGAAAAGGTATGCAAGGCTAACCCTTCTTTCTTAAGGCATGATTCCATTGTTGTATACACATATGTGAAATCCATAATGTCTTCCATGACGCCTCTATTTCTAGAATTGATAAAGCTCATAAGTCTTGATACTCTTATGATATCGTTGACCTCATCCTGTGATAGTTGACCCTCTAAAGAAAGATATATTGATGACGATGATGTTGACGAGGCTTATGTACTCCTATGTGTATATGTATGTATATATGTAACATCGAGCTTGTATGTCTGGGTATGATATTCTCTGCGCGCAGACCACTACAGTTGGGTACGGATAACACCGAGCCTTGGTATGGATGGGTATGTATGACACCGAACCTACATGGTCGGGTATGGTACTACTATATATGTATTCGTATGTATGGAAGGTTTCCATTAGAAAAAGAGTAAGTAAATATGATGAACGTCTCAAGAGGTATATATGGCTCTCCTATCTCATGACTCTTCTATCTCATGTTATCCTTCATGCTATTATTATGTTACCGCTTATGCCTTACATACTCAGTACGTTGTTCGTAATGACGTCCTTTTTGTTTGTGGACGCTGCATCATGCCCGCAGGCGGACAGGGAGATACACTTGATCCTTAGGCTGCTTATCCAGAGACTGCTTAGAGGAGCTTCATTTGATTTGGAGCTGCAACTGTTGGTACTAATCTTTTGGGTCCCATCTTTATGATGTTACATACTCTTTCTAGAGGCTCGTAGACAATTGTGTATAGCTAGATGTCACGACCCGACTAGGGGCCATGACGGGTACCCGGAGCTAACTGTCGAGCACCACTCATTAGGCTAATCATCATACTCAACCAGAACATATATAATCTCCGAAGCGACATATATATATATATACATGAGCCCTCACGGCTACAAAAAAAAGATATACAAAAGTACAATGTAATCATCATGGGGCATCTACTACCCACACGTACGTATCTACGAGCCTCTACTAGAATACTAGACATAAGGACGGGACAGGACCCCATCGTGCCCAAATATGTACACAAAATAATGTATCAGAATAGCACCTCCGAAATAATGGAGTGCTCCTGTAAATCTGCTGATCAGCTCCTATGAATCTGGGACACCTCCCTGTTTACCTGTGGGCATGAACACAGAGTCCAAAAAGAAAGGACGTTAGTACGAACATTTTACTAAGTATGTAAGGTATGAACAATAATAACATATCCAAGAGATGTGGAAACATCAAGTAAGGAAGCAACCTGTAACTGAATATCACTTGGAACGGAACAGTGTATGCTAACTAACATCATAAATATCATCATATCATGTATGCATATATAAGCTGCCCGACCATATAGGTATGGTATGATCATCATTAGCCTGCGTCTAGGCCTCCCGCGTCCGGGATAAACATATCATGCTGCTCACTAGTGGTGTCTGCCCATGACCTCTAGACATGGTGTATATGCTGCCCGCCTTAGCGGTGTCTGCCTGGCCATATAGGCGCGGTGTAATATCATCATCATATACTTATCATAGAGCATGCATAAGAACTCAAGGTCAACCATAACTCTATCGAGGTGACGTAAGGTCGTGAACCCCCGATTTCCATTATGGTGTAGTCATGAGCATCCTGCCTCACCTTGAAGGAACTAACATTATAAGGTGAGTGTAACAACAATGAGCAACATCAAAGGATCATTAGCTTCATAGAACTATCATATCATGAGCTTCAAAATCTTTAGGCTTAGACTCATCATCATCATTATCATATTTGTAACATATCTCTTATCTTTACCTCATGAAAAGCTCTTTATAAACATTGACTCATAGTTTCCGAAATGTAAGAAGATTATGGAGGATAAAGAAAATCATATCATAGGATTCATGCCTTAGAGAAAGAAGGGACTAGCCTTACATACCTTTATGCCTTTCTAACTTGCTAACTATATGCTCCCCTCCAAGTTCGTAATTCTACTTTCAAAGGAATTCGTGCTAAGATTAGATAATCGATAACATACTTAAGCTTAAGCTAAAGCTGATGAAAATTGGGCAGCATTTCCTTTGTTTCTACAACTTCCTCCATATGATATAATAACTCCCAAACATGAATAACAACATTCATAATATCATAGTCCACAACTTGACAAGTTCGATATTAACCCATTTCAAAATTCCTTCTCAAGGTCATTCATAGCCATAGCCATCATACAACATCACATTGGTTTTCGTATAATGCTTCTCCCATATTCTTAATATCATTTATAACATAATTCTACCCATAACATCTCAAGAACCATGATTCATGTGAAGCTATTACTCGAAAATGCTACTATTCTCATATTTGTAACCCATCTTTTACTTCCTTCCATAATCCAAGTCTTTCAACCTCTCAATATTCTAAATAACATAAAATGATCATAAAACTCACCTTTGATTGTGTAGAAATAGGTTTTGGATAGAAATTCTCCACTTGAAGAAAACCTAGTTCCTCTTCCAAAGAAATTCTTGACTTCTATGAACCCTAAAGAGCTTCCTTATACTTGATTCCCTTGGTTTGATGAAGTTGATCTTTGATTTGTCTTGAATTTATGTTGATGAAATATGTAGAACCCTCTAGAAGTCTTGAGAGAAATAAAGAAGTGGAAAGAATGAGAAAATAAGAGTAGGAACATGTATTTATACTTGGAAATTATTCAGCCCGTCGGGTATTATACGGACACTTATACGGTCCGTATAAACTTATACGGTCCGTATAAGTGACCGTGAAACTGCCCAAAAATCATTCTGTCTGTAACCATTATACGGTACCTTATACGGTCCGTATAATTATATACGTTCTGTGTAAGTGATCATACAACTTCATCAGTGATTTACCCTCACTGTAACGGTTATACGGACCATTATACGGATCGTATAAATGGTCGTATAATCCACCTTTTCTCCGATCTTGTTCTCGTCGCTTCGTTTGATCTCCAATACTTATGGAACCTTCTTAGCACTTGCTTAACACTTCATTAGCAATCTAAGGGGCATCATAACTCTTTCTCAGGACATTCTTAATTCATCGTTAGCTCGGTACTTTACAAAACTCTTCTGAAACACCACGTATACTTCGCTTTTCTTAATGAACTTTCTTCTCTTGCTTCAACCGTCTTTGGAATCTTAATTAGAAACATTAAATACTACTTCTTACTTATAGAAACATCATATACTTCTCACACTGCATTAGTCTAGCCACCATACGATGACATGAAATTCTTCGAGGTGTAACATTCTTCCTCGAATGTTAAGTTCACGGGAATTCTACGAAAAATTCGCCAGAGTTACCCCTGTAATATAGCACTACCATCCTGTCACAATAGCCCACAATAACAACGCCTCACAGGGCTACAACACAATAGCAATAAAGTATGGCCACACACGACCAAAAGCATGAAAAGAAAGCATACATACCTCATAATGTTGATGTCTCATCTTGGATCTCTTCCGGGGGTGGAAACAAGTGTGGGTACTTGGACTTCATGTTTTCTTTCACTTCCCAAGTCATTTCTTCTCGGTTATTGTTTCTCCATAAGACTTTGACCAAAGCCACTTCTTTGTTTCTAAGTCTCCGTACCTGTCTATCTAGTATAGAAATGGGTACTTCCTCATAAGTCAACTTCTCCGTCACTTGAACATCATCTACCGGCATGATCCTGGTGGGATCTCCGATGCATTTACGGAGCATTGATACATGAAAAATTGGATGGACTAATTCGAGTTCTGGAGGCAAGTCCAATTCATATGCTACTTGGCCTATCTTGCGAACAATCTTATAAGGCCCAATGTATCGAGGACTTAATTTTCCCTTCTTACCAAATCTCATCACGCCTTTCATTGGTGACACCTTTAAGAATACCCAATTATCAACTTGGAATTCTAAGTCTCGCTGACGGTTGTCCGCATAAGATTTCTGGCGACTCTGGGCTATCAGTAATTGATCTCGGATGACCTTCACCTTTTCCATCGCTTGTTGAATCGACTCCAGACCTATTAGCTGTACCTCTCCTACTTCAAACCACCTAATTGGGGATCTACACTTTCTTCTATACAGAGCTTCATACGGGGCCATCTGAATGCTGGAATGATAACTGTTGTTGTATGCACTCAATAAGAGGTAAGTGGTCATCCCAGCTACAACTAAAATCTGGCACACATGCTCGTAACATATCTTCCAAGGTTTGAATAGGGCATTCGGCTTGCCCATCAGTTTGTGGATGAAACGTTGTACTAAGCCTTACCTGAGTACCCAAACCTTCTTGGAAAGACTGCCAAAACTTAGCTGTAAATTGTACTCCTTTGTCAGTAATAATGGACACTGGGACACCATGAAGTCGTACAATCTCTTTAAGGTACAACCTCGCATAATCTTCCGCCGAATAGGTGGTTCTGACTGGAAGAAAATGAGCTGATTTCATGAGTCTGTCCACGATCACCCATATGGAGTCATACTTGCTTCGGGAATGAGGTAACCCTATAATAAAATCCATGTTGATCACTTCCCATTTCCAGGTTGGGATTTCCATGGCTTGTAACAATCCTCCTGGCTTTTGATGCTCAATTTTCACTTGTTGGCAATTTGGGCATTGAGCTACAAATTCTGCTATGTCTTTCTTCATTCCATCCCACCAATACATTAGCTTGAGATCGTGGTACATCTTTGTCACTCCTGGGTGAATGGAATACCGAGTGCAATGAGCTTCTTCTAGAATTCGACGACGTAGTTTGGCAACATTTGGAACACATAGCCTGTGTCGGTACCTAAGAACTCCATTTGTAGAAACTTCAAATGGCAACTTCTCTTTCTCATGGAATGTATCTCTATAGTGGCTCAACTGGGAATCTTTATATTAGCACTCTCTTACCTCCATATCTAAGAATGAAATAGCCGGGTTGTGAATACCAATCCCTGCATTGCCTGAATTAATTAAACGAACTCCGAGGCTGGCTAGTTGGTGAAGCTCACGAATTAATTCTTTCTTCTCCAAAGAGAGCTCACATAAACTTCCCATTGATTTGCGGCTAAGTGCATCGCCCTACTGCATTCACCTTTCCGGGGTGGTATAGAATACTCACATCGTAATCTTTCAGTAGCTCTAACCACCACCTCTGCCGAAGATTCAACTCCTTCTGCTTGAAAATATACTGGAAATTCTTGTGATCTGTATAAATATCAACATGAACACCATACAAATAGTGTCTCCACATCTTTAATGCATGTATAACCACGGCCAATTCAAGATCATGGATCGGATAGTTCTTTTCATGTTTTCGCAACTGCCGGGAAGCATAGGCAATAACTTTTCCATCTTTGCATTAATACACAGCCTAACCCAACACCAAAGGCCTCATAATACACAACATAACCATCTGGCCCTTATGGGAGTTTCAGGACTGGGGCTGAGGTCAATCTATCCTTCAATTCCTGAAAACTGCATTCACAAGCATCAATCCATTGGAATTTTGCTAACTTCTGAGTTAGCTTTGTCAATGGTGATGAAATAGAGGAAAACCCTTCCACAAATCTTCTATAGTAACCTGCCAATCCCAGAAAACTACGGACTTCTGTAGGTGTTGTGGGCCTTGGCCAAGTCTTCACAGCCTCAATTTTTTGCATATCCACTCGAATGCCATCAGCTGAAATGATATGACCCAGAAAAGTCACAGAATTTAGCCAAAACTCGCATTTTGAGAATTTCGCATACAATTCACGAGCCCGAAGAGTCCCAAGGACGATTCGTAAATGGTCTGCATGCTCTGCTTCTGTCCGAGAGTATACTAGAATATTATCAATGAATACGATCACAAACAGATCTAAAAGAGACCTGAACACATTATTCATCAGATTCATAAACACCGCCGAAGCATTAGTCAACCCAAATGACATTACCCGAAATTCATAATGGCCATATCTGATTCTAAAAGCCATTTTAGGAATATCTTCTTCTCTAACTCTCACCTGATGATACCCCGACCTTAGATCAATTTTGGAAAACCATTTGGCACTCTGTAATTGATCGAGCAAATCATCAATTCTTGGAAGCGGATACTTATTCTTTGTCGTCACCTTGTTTAGCTGCCTATAATCAATGCACATATGTAGGGAACCATCTTTCTTCCTCACAAATAGGATAGGTCCTCCCCACGGTGATGAACTAGGCCTAATAAACTCTTTCTCAAGCAAATCTTTTAGTTGTGCCTTTAGCTCTTTCAATTCTGCAGGAGCCATTCGGTAAGGAGGAATAGAGATTGGCTTAGTATCTGGTAGCACATCAATGGCAAAGTCAATCTCTATTTCCGGAGGAAGTCCTGGAAATACATTCGGAAATTCATTCACTACCGGGACAGATTGAAAAGTTGGTGGCTTTGCTTCGGTGTCATGAACTCGGACTAGGTGATAAATATAGCCTTTAGCTATCATCTTTCTTGCCTTAAGGTAGGAAATAAACCTACCTCTGGGAGACACTGTATTACCTTTCCATTCTAGTATGGGTTCGCCCGGAAATTGGAATCGAACTACTTTCATTCTGCAATCGACATTAGCATAACAAGAGGCCAACCAATCCATACCCATAATCACATCAAAGTCTAGCATTTCTAGCTCGACTAAGTCAACTTTATTCTGGCGATCACATACCACGATTACACAATTCTTGTATTGTCACGACCCAAACCCCGTAGCCCATGACTAGTGCCCGAGCTGGACACTCGTATACACTTGTTATCTATAGTCATACACTGCTAGCATGAACGAGCTGATATAAGTATAAGGGCAAAACATATGCAAGTCGAAGCTACTTATTTCCCGAAGAGTTACAGCTTATAACAGTTAATATCATACCAAAGCCGGCAAGGCTGTCATATATATATATAGGGAACGTTCCAACAAAACATAAGCCGAGAAGGCTACCTTCATACACAGCTGTCATGACAAACATATATAGCTACGCGAGCCGACAAGGCTGCCACTACAATGGGTACGCCCCAGACACAAGTCACAACCATATAACAAAACAACAACCATACGTAGACCCACACTTGTGACCACAGACCTCTAAGAGTGACAACGACATCATATGACGGGACAGGGCCCCGCCGTACCCTGAACAACAACATATATACATATCAAAAGGTTATACCACGAAACTATGCTCCGGAACAAAGGAGCACTCTGAAAGAGCTGAGTAGGTATCCTAAGCTGGCGGATCTCCGAAGCGTGTGTCTGTACCTGCGGGCATGAAACGCAGCCCCGAAAGAAAGGGGTCAGTACGAAATATGTACTGAGTATGTAAAGCGTGAAACACCGTAATAGAATCATATCTGAGACAAGGTGTATAGGACTCAATGCAACAACAGAGTTTCATAAAACTTGCCTTTGAACATACTTCATTTGTATCGTTCTCATATCAATGTCAATATAATGCTTTATAATCAAAACTGCATAATCATTCTGTATATAACATATATAACGTGTCCCGGCCCTTTAGTAAGGGACTCGGTATTTATAATCATAACATCATAAACGTAAACATATTCGTGTCCGGCCCTTTAGTAAGGGACTCGGTAATAAGGAATATATGCCCTCCTGGCCTCCATCTCCAAATCATCATATCATCACATCATCATCATCATCATATATATATATATATATAACGTGTCCGCCCTCTAGAAGTGAGGACTCGGTGAATAGTATAATAGATCGGCGCACGAGAACGTACCCGGCCGGGACTCGGTGAAGGATATAGTGGTAAGCACGAGCGAGTAATAAGCAACCACATATATAAGTAAAACATTTTTGAGACTCAATGAATAGTAACCAAATCAATTCTTGGACATTAGCATGTTACCTTATATAAAAACCAAGCATACTTATGCAATTCCTTTTAAAAACAATAAGAACTCTTGTACATTACATTTTAGTCCATCATGTAATAAATAACGAGATCATATTTCAACTATACCAACATTTTCAACATTACGGACGAATAACAATCACATATCCTACTAAGAG
>NW_026716712.1:0-15875 GCF_029784015.1 Lycium ferocissimum
CTTTTTTTAGCCTCCACTTATATAAAAACATCCATGGCACATGGTTGGTCATTGCACTCTATTTTTTTCCCAAATTTTTTCCCCATTTTCTTTTTTTCTAGAAATTTCCTTAAGTCATAAAAGATGACTAATTATTGACTTGGTCCCTTGACCTATATGTATATATCTCCAATATAATGAACACATGCCCCTTTTATGCTTAAACCAAGTGGCCAAAATATATGTGGGGTCCACGGCCACCTTGGCCTTTTGGCCATTTCATGTTATTTTCCCAACTCTTAGCCCCCAATTTTTTCCTTATTAAAAATTTTTTTGTCACCTAATTTTCGACGGTGTGAGGGCCCCGACCCTCGGGGGGCAAACCCCGGGCGCCTCGTAATACTCTAACCATCCCCCCGCAAAACATGACACAAGTACATAATAAAAATTTTTTTTTTTTTTCGAAAACAAACATGCCTTTCATCTTATCAAATCAAATAAAACTAGCATCGTATGAAATCGAACATATGAAGTTCGTAACATAATGCATAATAATACACGCACATACCCCTTTAAAAAAGAACATATCATACCCCGACACTCCGAAAGTCTCCCCAAAACCCCCGATACCATAAAAAAGCACTGGGACTCGGCGAAACCCGGGGGAAATGGAGCTCGCCAACCTTAACATCTTGCAACGTCATCTACTCATAGGGGGTCCCGCGGGGATGAAACGGCCCCAAAAAAAACGTGCGAAATAGTTTTTGCCGGAAAAAACGAAGCCATCAAGTCGAGAAAAAAGGGGAGCACAATACCCAATACAAAAGTGCTTGCATCAATAAAAATCATACATAAGAGGTACGAAACAAATATGTAAGAATCCGAAATGCTTCGTTTTTTTTGAAAAATTTTGTCTCATATATCAAAAATCAAACATATATATTCCGACATTACCAATGATCTAATCATTTTAAAATCACATATACACTTCCCGGGTCAAGTACCCGGGTCAATATCGGTAACCGGGTAAATCCCATCAATATCCACATCCCGGGCAAGTATCCGCGGTCAATATCAACATACCGTGGTCAAGAATCCGGGCCACACCACATACCGGGGTCAAGAATCCAACGGAACTCCCCCAAACCCACAAGAATCCAGGGTCAATATCACTATCCCCGAATCCCGTCAGAACACGGCGGCAATCCCTAACCGGCTACCGGGGCCCCAGAACCCCCAATATCACTACCGGACATCCCGGGGCCCAAGAACCCGGGGGCAATATCCATCCGGATCCCGCCCCAAGAACCGGCGGATATCTGCCTACCCCCAAAACCCCCGGCGGCCAATATCACAGTGCGCACGAAACATCCGGCCCGGGGACCCCAAAAGACATACAACAAAATCCAAAAGGAGAATGGGGGGGAAAACCCATAGCAATGCAACACCAAAAAGCCGAATAGGATAATCAAAAAGTTATTTAAAAACCAAGCAATAGTCAAATCGGTTTTTTTCCCCCAATATCACTCGGGAACATATCAAACCGAACCGAAACCTAGTTACGTATCAATCATGGTATGAATTTCATTTGGGAACTAACATAGATGTATATTCATACGGGGGGGTGGAAAAAATTTCTATTGAATTCTTTCAAAAGCCATCGGGACTATACAAAGAAAGTCGCGAGACCCACGGACAGCGTCCCCCAACCCGGGCCCGCCTACGAAAGTCTAGTTTATACGTTATAGAATCATTTACGAGCATATCAAAGCCATCGGTTCTTCCGAAAATTACGGACGTTCGTATTTTGGGAATCGTTTAGCAACAAAACCTTTTTTTAAAAAAACTTTTATCAAATTTTAAAAAACCACCCTACAAAAAACATATAAACCATAGCTTGACCAAAAAGGATGCCAACATCAAAAAGCAAAAATGAATCATAAACATGCTCAACCGGAATAGGTGCCCCAAAGGGTATAACATATCATAGCTTACTTGTCTAAGACATGCCAAAAGAAAGAAAGGTAAACACATACCTTGGGTTTAAGCTAATCCAATTCGTCTCCCTTTTCAAAAACTACAATAAGGTCATTAAGTACCAAACATTAGCCATAAGCACTTAAGAATCCCAAACCCAACCATCACTTTATTTGAAATTTTTGGAGCATTTCCCCCCTAAGTTCCTACCGAAATTCAACTCGCATATTTTTAAAAAAATACCAAGAACCCTATAAGTAAAAAATAAAATTCAAACGCTTCTAACATTAATAACCCTTTCGACACAATTCAAAAACATTCCATTGATATAATGAAACCCCCAAACCTCCCAAATTCAAAAAACAACCAAACCCTTTTCTTCCTTCCCAATTCATGAACTACATTAATAATCCATTACTTCCATAAATTAAAAAACTATATAAAATTCCAAACAAGCCGCAAACAACTATAACTTCACTTTGAACCATTAAACTTTCATTAGCACCATAGAATCCCAAAAAAACAATCCAAACATACTAAATAAATTTAGTTCATTCCTTTTCAAAACGCCCTACTCCCCAACATAAATAAAAAATTTTATAATTTATCCTTTCTAAAACTATCCCTCCGTTTTAATCCGTTAAAATTCTAAATACACTCGTTAACAATGAAAAGGAACCGTATTCATACCTTAAGCATCGCCCCCCATTATCACCCTTCTCCCTTTGGGTTTATTTTTAGCTCAAATTTAAGAAACGCAAAGACAACACTTTTCTCTTTAAGGGCTTCAATTCGGGGCTCGATTTTTTTGGGCAAAATTGGTTTTTTTTCTCTCCAAGGTTCTTCTCTCTCTTTCCAATTTTTCCCGGCATTCGGGGGCGAAAAAAGAGAGGAAATGGCTGAAATTAAATTAAATGGCTGGGCATGGCCTAACCCGGGGGCCGGTTGGGCCCGCCCCGACCCCGCAAAACGCACACCCCGATCTTACTAGGGGGTGAGGGCACCCACCCCCTTTCGGGCCCAAAGGCAACCCGGCTCTTTTAATACTACTTTCTTTGGGTTTTAGAATAAACAAAAATAAAATACATTAAAAATTTCAAAGCCTTTTGTCGTTTCCGATTAAACACAATCGAAAAATAAGGGGTTTAAAAATGTATAGTAAAAATGCATCAGGGGGAACCTTTTCAAAACGACACCTTGACCCCGACTGCTCGCAAATTTTCTAACCGAACAAAACCCCCGGCCCACATATAAACCCCCGGCCAAAACCCCCGGGACAAAGGGTTACCCCTCCCGGGGCGTCTTCTGCAATAGCTCACTTTACGAGTGCACGCGGCATGAAACGCGGCCCCACAAAAAAGGGGGGGAGGAAAAAAGTCCTATGAGGAAGTAATATCACGAAATCATAATAGAAACATAAAACACAACGTAAGGGGGAGGATATAAAATTTGTTTTGTTTGTTTACCATGATAGATTTTTTAAAAAAGGGTTTTTTTCCCTTTGGGTTTACTATTAGATCCCGCAAGAAAAAGCTGACCATATGGGTGCTTGGATCTGCCCGACCATATAGGTACGGTGTAACGCCCCGGGAGCAGCCCCATGGAAAAAAAGGGGGAAATTTTTGTCATTTTTAGTGCCCCGGGGGATCCCAAATGCATTTTTAGTTTTTAAAAAAAAAAATATGTGAATATCTGTAAAACCCAGCCCCCGGGGATGGGGAAAAAGGGCCCCCCTTAAGGGGGTTTGGGTGATAAGCCCGCGCCCCGGGGTGAAAACCCCCCCTTGCTGGTTTTAACCCCGGCCCCCCTTTGGGACCACGGTGTCATAAAATAAATCATATGTAAATATAAAGCATGCATGAGACCCCCAAGGAAAACTACAACTTTGGGGATTTTACGTAAGGTCGGAACCCCCGGTTCATTAGGGGGTAACCCGGGATCGCCCCCCTCACCTTGAAGGAACAATTAAAAGGCGAGACTATCAATCAAGGATAACCTAGGGGAAAACATAAAACTAGCATATCATTTCATATACTTTGAAACCTTTAAAAAAATCATTATCCAAAATAGCTTAACATTTCTTTCGTCGTTTTCATGGTACGAACATACCCTTTGACATATTCGTCCTAGTCATTTTTTTCAATTTAGCAACATTATTGTCATCATAAAATCATAGTGGTTGGTTTTATAAAAACTTTCAAGAATCGTAAAACTTAGATTTTGGAGAAAAATGGATATTTTGGAAAACATTCTAAATTTTTTAGGAAGGAAAATCATGCTTTGGAATCATAACTTCTAATTTTTGGGAAAAAAGGACGTTAGGGGAACATTTATAAAATCGCAACGTATGATTCATGCCATAAAAGGGAAAAAAGGGAAACCAAACCTTAACATCCCAACCGCGCGCCTTATTACCCTAAACTTATTTTTGAATTTGGCCGCTATCACTTAAGAAAATTGACACTATTTTTGGATTCTTTTGTCATTCACTTGTCTTATCTTCTTAAATAGTTTAAACCGACTTTTGGAATTTTTGGGCACATCCCCCCCAAAATATATCAATTTCGAGAATGCAATTCTTACCAATTTCTAACCAACCACAATCCGGCGTCAAACTATCAATCTTTCTAATACCAACACTTATTCTAGCAACACTTCAATATTCCATTCAATCCAGTTCAATTAATTCAATTCATATAATCCTTCAACAATTTAATCAACGTACTACTTCTTATCCGAAACCTTCAACTTCAACAACAACCATACATTTCATGGTCATTCATATGCATTAACTTCTTGATAAACGACCTTCATTTTACATGATCCATATTTATTAAATAACTCAGAATGTCAAACAACATCACTTTACCATAACTTACCAAATCACCTGCCATTCGGTTACAACAACTTCTTATACATTTTCATGCATTTCCATCCATCTCTATACATTTCAACAACAGCAATATGCTACATAAAATCAACTCATTCTCCTACGCACACAACACACACTCTCACAACCAACTCATGCAACACAATACACGGCTACAACTACCATCCACAACCGACAATCAGAATTACTAAATAATATTAATTCATCACCTCAATACAACACCACACATATATTCGGCCAACATGTAGCACACATATTTTCATATATTTCATCCATTTCTTCAACCTACAAAATATACAAACCATCCACAACATACTAAAAAAGATGAAACCTTACACTTTTCCTTTGATTCCTCGCTTGGCTAGAATTGTAACGTTGCGAGAATATGTGTTCTACTTGTTCCCAACAACTCTTCCATGTCATAAAGGACCCTCCAATTGGTGTGAACACTTGAAGAAAGTATTTTCTCCTTCACTTTCTCTTGGCCTTGTTTGGCCGAATTCTCCTTCTTTCTTTTTTTTTTTTTCTTTTTTCTTTTTTTATTTCTTTTGTTTGCTCTCTCTTTCTCTTCCACTCTATTAAATTAAAAGATGACCACACACATATATATTTATATATATCATTGAGCATGTGAGGGGCACATGACCTTCTCTCTCCATTTTCTAGAATTTTCTTTTTCTTTTTTCTCTTCCTTTTATTTTCTAGAACTTTCTTCGTTTTTTTTTCTTGAATTTTTTTCTCACATGGTCAAAGAAGACCAAGTGTCTTATTTTATACACTTTAGCCCTTCAAGAATTTTCTTGAACCTTTGTGAAATTACACTTAATTCTAGCCTTTTCAATATTACCATGAACCATTTTTGCAAATTTTCTTCTTGCCCGTGGACTTTCTCAATATTTCCATACTATAATATTCATGAACAATAACTAACCAACTTGTACATTAAAATAATTTTGGGAAATAATCTTGCCTTTAACTTCTCGCAATTATCCCGATTATCCAACGTACTAAATACGGGCTATAACATCTCCCCCTTTAGAACATCTTCGTCGCTCGAATGTTCAACTCAACTCGTGGGTGTCACAGCCACTTCTAGGGGTCCCGTTTTATAGTCGTTTTTTCTCTTTATGCCCATTCCTTATTCCTTACTTTATTTCTTTTATCATCGAACTCCTCGGTCTTTACACGAGTCTTCATTCCATGTCATAAGTTTCCGATCCACTACACCCAACTCGTTCTTCCTTCCTTCATGTATTCACCCCAGGCCGATATGCTTTAACCTGCGGCTCCAAGCTAATGAGTTCCCCTTCATTTGGACTTGAAGCCCATAATACATCCTCCCCCCCCCCACTGGGGTTCCTTATATGCCATCAGCCTTTTATGAAGTCCGTCTATACCTTATTCCTCGTCTTCCTTCCCAACTCGTGTCTAACATATCGTAAACTTTAATCCTAAGTTTTTTTTTTACTTTCTGCCTATATCATCATTTTGTCCCCATTTCCATACTTTCGCCCATTATTCGTCCGTTCACTCTGCTTTCAACTCACTTGCTCATAATTCTCTTTAGCCCGTCGGTCTTTGTAGGTAGCTGGCATTCATATTTCGCAAGTGTTCCGCTACTTTTGTTCTTAGCACGAAGTCCTTACAATTTTCGCTCTCTCTTCACCCTTATTCATCGGGTCTTTTACTATATTTGTGATGCTATAGCTGTTTTTCGGTCTCTTATGCACGCGCTCCCTCATTTTATTTTATTTCCGCTAAGATCAAATCCCTCGGACCTCATGAATTCTTATTACACCTTGACTACCACTCGGCAATGTCGACCCCTTACCTTTATATACCTTTCCATACCGAAGTCTCATAACATCGTCACTAACCTGGGTTACTCATTCTTCTTACATTTTCCTTGTCGCGATTACTATTCCTTTAGCCTCGCTTATTATAATTAGTTCTCGAATTCCTACATTATCTCATCTCTTTCTTTTACCACACTCTATCACTTTTCACATGCTTATTTGAGTCCCTTCCTAAATAGCCTCATGTTTTGCCAGTAGTTTTTCTCGGAGCTTCACTTACCGAGGTTTCTTACCTTCTTTCTTCCGTCACTTTGATCCCTTAAGTTCCATCTACACCCTTTCTTTCTTTTCCAACTATCGTTTCCAATCTCAACCTATAATAAAATGACAACAAATTTCATTTTGCAATACTTGTACCATTTACTCTTCGTCACTTGAACTTCGGTACCATCTTGCTTCCATTTGATGCCTTTTGTACCACGGCTTTGGTTCTTTGGGACTCGCATGCCCACTCAATACAATCGTATACCGGTATATCTCATACCTTCATATATACATATATACATATATATTTATTACTATCAACTAATTCACAAAATACTTCCAAACACCGTTCAAGCCTATCTAATTCCCGTGGCCGGATGTACTTTCTATCTCTTCTCCGATCTGCTTAGCCGCTCGTCCTACGCGCGTCTTCTTATGATCTCCAACCATCCCTTATCACCTAGTTTTCCTTAA
Organism: Lycium ferocissimum; assembly: GCF_029784015.1. NCBI lineage: Eukaryota > Viridiplantae > Streptophyta > Magnoliopsida > Solanales > Solanaceae > Lycium > Lycium ferocissimum. The sequence goes on from NW_026716712.1 coordinate 7,381, forward strand.
TATATTCTAACTTCTCTGTCTCTTAGGTCTGAATATATCGGATTTCTCGCATACTTCCCCGTGGGGTCACCCATCATAGAATTGCTCTCACCGAGCGCGGCAACCTCGAAACTTCGGTAGAATCCGGTGCCTTAAGGCTGATATAATCGCGTCACTTCTCGTATGACCTTTATTACATGTCATACAGACTCAAACATTTTTGTAACCAGTCCTTTCTTTTGTAATTACTATTTTACCCTTTTCGATTCCCAACATCTTTTTCACTTATATGTGTAACAGCTTCCTGTCAGGGCTTCCGTTCGAGGTAGTGATCGCGCCTTTATCGCCATGCCAAATCCATAACCCTTCTTAAACGTCACATCTCGCTTATTGTACGTTTTATCGTATTTCCGGGGACTTCTTCCTTAGACGTACCATTTACGGTAGGACCTCCCTTACCATACCTACTATTGAATACGTAACGTCGCAAATATCGATAACACCTGCGTTAACATACGGCCTTATGACACATTCCGCCCTTATCAGTTGCTTCCAATTTCAGGCGACGAACAATTACGTTAGGACTTACACCATGGCGCTTCCCATAGCGTCTCGCTTTCATACATCGTACGTACGAAGTAAAGGAAAATCTCATTTCTTATGACTTGGCTCTATCGCGATCACGGGGACGGAAAAGAGGGTCAGCAATTCCTAGATGCCCCGCGACCTCCTCTCGTTTATAAATGTGGCCGGCTTCACGCCATAAAACGGGGACTCTACCGGACACGACTTTGCGAGACAACCCTTAGACCGACACCGCCCGATACCACTTTGTCACACCCCGAATTTTATTACTAGAGTGTGATGGGCACACGACCCCATATTCGAGCGAGCGAACCCCGACTCTTATTACATACATACTTTCTTTGGATTCTTAGAATAAATGAAAATAAAATACATGGTAAAACTTTGAAGCCTTTTGTCGTTTCATTAAACACGATTCGTAAACATAAGGGCTCGTAACATAATGTATAGTAAAAATGCATCGGCTGGTGGAACCATTTTCAAAGTTGACACACTAGACCCACGACTGCGTACGCAAATTCTCTAACTTCGAACAAGCGCACAAAGACATATAACACGACTCGCAGCACTCCGGTACAAATGGGTCTACCAACTCGCTAGAACGTCATCCAATAGCTCTTTATTGCGAGTGTACCTACGCGATTAAAGCCGCCAGCCCACAAAGACGTCGGACGGAAAATGTCACATTATAAGGCATGAGTAATATCACGAAATCATAATAGAAACATAAAACACAACGTAGGAGAGTGATATAACGTATCTGTTTATTTACCATGATAGATATTGTGTTAACTTTACCTTTCGCAGTACTATATAGATACCGCAAGTAAATCGCTCGACCATATATAGCCATGGTGGACCATCGCCCGACCATATAGGTACGGTAACGCTTTTTGGAGCGTACCTGCGATTAAGTAGCACCGTCATCGAGGTTTCTTTGGGGCGGATGTTACCATGCACATAGCTTTAAAAAACATGTGAATATCTCTGTAAGTAAATTGCCCGACCACGATCGGTATAATCGGCCGTCCATATTAGAACGGTGATGGCTTTGCCCCAACTCCATCATAGGCGTGGTAAGTCTGCCTACTGCCCTCATTACCCAGCACGGTGTCATAAAATAAATCATAAAAACCCCAAATGTCCACTATTATCATAGAGACATGACTCAAGTCGGGAAAAAATCCCCAACTCATTTTTCTTTTTTTTTGGAAAAATTTTTGGGGAGTTTTCCTTATTTCCCCATTTTCACAAAACCCGTACACGGGAAAAACCCAATCCCCATGGGGGCCCAAAAAACATATATACATATCATATCACATCGGAACCCCTACAAAATCCCCAAAACATCAAAAGGGACACAAATGATAAAAATCCCTATGCCCCCTGGACCTTTTTTACCTTTCCCCTTTTTCTTTCCCTTTCGGGTTTTTAAAATTTACATTTAATCATACTTCAATACCTTATTTGGCATATATCTTTCATACCTTTGCCACTGCCGGCTTTTTAATTCCCAAAATCATCAATCACTTTCCCCATTTGCCATTTTTTTTTCCCCAAACCCAAAAGGGTTTGTACCCAAAAAATCTCATTTCCTTTACTTGGCCTATGGCAGTCTCGGGGTGAAAGAAAGTAACCCCCCTAGATGCCCGAGCCTCCGCTTTTTAAAGTGGCGCGCTTCTACCCCCAAACAGGGCTCTCCAAGACTTTGCAAAAACCCCTAAGGGGCGGCCCTTCGATACCTTTTTCACACCCCAATTTTTTACGGGGAAAGGGGTTTGGGGACCGAAACCCTTTTTCTTAAGGCCGAGCGAACCCGCCCACACTCGGGAATACTCCAAAACCCCCTTTTGGCCCCCAAAAAAACACCCAAATACATAATGAAAACTTTTGTTTTTTTTTTGAAAACAAACATGCCTTTCTTTTTATCAAATCAAATAAAACTAAACTATGAAATTTTAAAACCCTTAAAATTTTGTAACATAATGCTAATAAACATTTTTTGGGAAAAAAACCCATATCTACACACACCGTTCCCCAAAGTCTCTACCATAACCAGGGAAACCAACAAAAGCACCCTGGGCCCCTTTTAGGAAAGGAGTCGAATCCGGGTTGGAACATCTTCCAACGTCATTCATTCCGTGGGTACCGCGGGAGAAACGCGCCCCCCCAAGAAAGGGGGGCGACCCAAATATGTCCCAGTATGCAAAGGGAAATACGAAAAAGAAGCCAAAAAAAAGTCGGAGTACGGAAAGTGAGCACAATAGCCGGGAAAACTAAAGGGGCTTGATCCCACATACAAAACATACAAAAAGGTAGGAAGACAAATATGATAATCGGGGAAGCCGAAAAACTTCGCTTTCTTTTTTAAAAAAATTTCTCTCATATACTTTAAAATCTAACATTCATTTAAATTAAAATTTTAAGGGGGTCATAATCCGGGCCCTCAAAACACATATAAAACTTACCGCGGTCAAAATTCCGGGCAATATCACACCCGCGGTCGATCCGGCCTTTAAAATCCACATACCGCGGTTTAAATATTAGGGGGTTAATATCACACATACCGCGGTCAAGAATCCGGCCCGGGTACATCACACATACCGCGGTCAAGAACCGGGGGTTAATATCACATATACCCCAAAATACCCCGGGCCCAAAAACCCAAGGCCCATGTCACATTACCCCACAACCCAGCCCCAAAAACCCCCCGGAAAAATCACATACGTTTATCCGCGCAAAAACCCAAGGCCAAATATCACATCCCGGATACCGCGGAAAAAACCCCGGTAATATCACGTACCGGATTCCGGGGGGCCAAAAACCCCCGGGCCCAAAATCCGGAGTGCGCACGAAACATACCCGGGCCCCCACTCGGCGAAAGGCATCAAAAAAATACCAACGAACCCTGGGAAACCTATGCAATGCAACACCTTTAAAAAACCTAATGGGGTAATTTAAAAGAATGAACCCAAAAACCCAAGAATAGTCAAACGGTTTTCTTCCCCCAAAAAAAAGGGAAAATTCAAACCCAACTTAAAAAACCCAATTTTCGTATCAAAACAATATACGAATTATCATTTCCCACTCAACGGGAAAATGTATATTCTACTCCGGGGGGGCGGAAAAAAAAGTCTATTGAATTCTTTGGGCCCTCGGACTACAGGAAAAAGGGCGGGACCCACGGGCGAGCGCCCAAACCCCAAACCGGGCCCGCCTACGAAAGTCATAGTCTTATACGTTAAAATTGTTTACGAGCATATCAAAGCCATCCCGGTTTTATCGGAAAGTTACGGGCGTTCGTAGTTTGAAAACGTTTAGGAACAAAACCCCTTTTTTAAAACAAAAATTTTATGCAACTTTTAAAATCCACCCATACAAAAGAATAAACCATAGTTTCCCATATAAGGATGCCAACATCAAAAAGCAAATATGAATCATAAACATGCTCGGGAAATTAATAGAGTTGCCCCCAAAGGGCCTTTAAAATTCATAAATTACTTGTCTAAAACATCAAAAAAAAAGAAAGGTAAGCTTTTCATACCTTGGGGCTTCCTAAGATAATCCGAACTTACGTCTCGCCCTTTTCAAAATCTCAAAAAGGTCATTAAAAAACCAAACATTTGCCATAAGCACTTAAGGGTCCCAAACCCCCCATCACTTTATTTACGAAATTTGGGCGGCTTCTCCCTTAAATTCAACAACCCGAGAATTCAACTCGGCCAATATTTTTCCCAAAAACAATACCAACAACCATATAAGTAACATCAATAATCGATTCAAAACGTATTCTAACATTAAAACCCCTTTCACACAATTCAACAACATTCCTTCACTATATAAGAAACCCCAAGCCTCCAAATTTTAAAGCAAACCCAAACATTTTCTTTTCCAATTATGAACTACATTAATAATCCATTACTTCCATAAATTCAATAAACTATATAAAAAATTTCCCTAACAAACCCAAAAAAAACAACTATAACTTCCCCGAACCATTAAACTTTCATTGCACCATGGGAAACCACAACACAACAATCCAAAAATACTAAATAAATTTAGTTCATTCCTTGTCACAAAACGCCCAAATACTCCAAACAAAATACAAAAATTTTCCAAAATTTAAACCATTTCTACCATATCCCTCCCTTTTAATCCGTTAAAATTTAAATAAATCGTTAACAAGAAAAAGGGGGCCGATTCATACCTTAAGCATGCAGCCCCCACTTATCACTCTTCTCCTTGGTTTTATTTTTAGCCCCAAAATTTAAGACAACCGCTACAAAACTTTTTTCTCTTCATTTTTCCCCTTGGAACCCCGGGGCATTTTGGGCGGTTTTTCTTCTCTCCAAGGTTCTTTCTCTCTCTTTCCAGAATTTTCTGGGGATTCTTGGTCGAAAAAAAGAAGGAAATGGCTGAAATTGAAATTAAAAAGGACGGGTCATGGGCCCTAACCGGTTGGGGCCCCTTGGGCCAACCCCCGACCTTCCCCCTTAAAAAAGTCCTATATCCTTATCCCGATGTCACCGCGGGGCCCCCACCTATGGTTGGAAAGATAATTCAATTATCTACAAATTTATCTTTTGGGATTTTTCCAAATTCCAAAATTATAATACCGTTTTCCCCGCCCCCCGGTCGGGTCAACCCCAAAAAATTACTTAAAAATATTTGTTTGGAGGACTTCCACTTTGATTTGTCTCAAGGGTCCTTCTTGAGTTATGTTTAACTTCACATTTGTGATTCATATAAATTGTCCATGTCCCAAAAAAATCTGGGTGTGTGGACCTTACCTCCCCAATAACCCGACGTAAAAAATACGAAATAAAATCTCAACGTGATTTAAAAATTACAACAACAACATGATTGTAAATTTTTTGGACCCCTTTTTTTCTTGGTCATGGCCGAATGGCCTCTTGTTTTTCTCCAGCTTCTTGAATTTTCTAGGGTGCTAAATGATGAAGATGACTTAATTAGTCTTCTTTTGCCACTTATAAAATTTAAACACTTTTTGGGAAAAAACCGGGCCCTTGGTTTTCATGAAATATTTATTTTTAAAAATTTCATTTTACCCCTTAATTTCCATGAACTTAACTTTTATAATTCATTTTTAACCCCCAAAATTTTTCCCTTATTCCCAATTTTCCCTTAACACCCCCCTCCAATGAAAAATGAATATGCAACTTGGCTTGACACAAAAATCAACAAAATGGGAGATTAAAAGTCTTGTCCATAACTTGCCCAACCAACTTAAAATTTTCCAACACACAAAGTATGGGGTATAACATTACCCTTAATTCTTCATAAATAAAAATAATACTCAACTTGTACATTCTAAAAAAAATTTATAACCTTATCTCACTTCCCCCTTTCCTCGGGAAAATTCAAATGTACAAATGCAGGGTTTAAAAAAACCCCCGATAGGGTCACTTTGAATACAATAGTATATATCATATAACGCGTCCCCCCCCATTGAGGACTGGTAAAAAAATCACCATTATTATATCATCCTCGGGCGAATCTTATATTATCATATCATCGAAAATTTTTATATTATCAGATAATCACATTATCAAATCATTATGTCATCGATCATCGGAAACCCATATCATATCCCCTATGCGGCCCCGTAATGGACCGGCGGAAACGGGGTCACCCCCCGGGCGCAACTACAAGTTTTGATCTCCGTATCTCCGTCCACTCATAAATCGAACCCCTCATATTTGAACTCTAATTGTATCTATCTATACAAACCTCTCATACTTTGAAATTAATTTTTTGATTGTGCGTGATGAACCGGGGACTCGGCAAAGGGGTAAAAAAGTGTGCCGGGGAAAACGTGGGATTTTTCCCATTCAAAACATTTATAGGGACTTAACGAATAATCAAACAAATTATCATTTACAAGCCAATGGCATTAGTCAAAAAAAACCTCTTGAATATTACTGGGAAACATATCAAATAAAATTATAAAATCATAGTTACGTACCCAAAATCTATGTACAAATTCTTTTTTTCCATTTACAATTCCATAAAACAATCAAAACAGATATCGTTTAAAAACCAACCCAACACAGAAAACCGGTTTCTTTCGAATGTTACTCGGGACTTGTCAAATAGAACTCTAGCCATCATAGTTGGGGATCAAATCTATACTAGATTTCATTTCACTAAGGAATGTGGTAATCATATTAAAAAGTGGGGTTGTTAACATAAAGTTCCCAACAAGTTTCAACTATAAAAAGGAACGTCTTGGGGCCACAAAGTACCCCCGATCCCCCCCTGGAGGTTGAGATCATCATGCTAAAACCTCCATGGACTATCGAAGCTTTGACCCTTCCAGGAAGTTACACGTTCGATTACCGCCCCTTTTTACGAACAAAATCTTTCTATGCTGTTCTAATAATCATAAAAAAGGCATAAGGCCCCAATTTAACTATACTACGAATACGGATATAAAAACAACTAGGACTCTAAACGTGGGCGGGAGAGGACCCGGGACTATCATAGCCTAAGTGCTAAGCATAAAGAAAAAAAGCAACTTTAATACCTTGGCCGCCCCCCCATGCTAATCCAAAATTACGTTCCCCCCGATCTACAATACTATCATTAAGCATCTCCTTGCCTAACCAAAAATCCAAATTTCCAATTAACACTTTGTCTACAAAAAAGGGGTTTCCCCTATAACTTCAACATCCCCCAAATTCAACTGGCCAAATCAACAACAACCAAACCAACAATATTTGGGAAATCAATAATCCATTCACAAAATTCAAGACAATCCAACCATGTCTTATTACCCAAAAAATTCCTCCATAAGAACAACCACAATCATTTTTTCTTAATTCATAAACTATATCAACAATTCCATACGTTAGCAACTCATTTTCATTAATGCAAGAGCCGTATTGAGATCACTTATCTTGTAAATCAACCCCAAAAAAATTTCAACATTTTGACCATTGAACTCGTTTTCATCCAAAACCACAAAAAAAAACAACAAACCCCACTAAAATTAGTTCAATTTCTACCAAAACCCCTAAGGGCCCAAATTTCCATTCTACATAATTCCATGAATTTCATTCGTTTTTACTCCCAAAAAATACACAAACCATCCTAACAACATCGACCAAACATAAAATAGAATTTGTTCATCATACCTTCACCAACCATACACGGGACACTTCAACACACCATACTTTCATAAATTTCATTCATTTCCACACTCCACAACATCCACAAATCATGCATAACACATGAAAATAAAGATTAAACCTTACCTCTTCCCACTAACTTCTCCCCGTAGGGGTGTCCATGGGAACAACGAACAAAATTTAAATTTCTCCAAGCTACTCCCGTTAACGAGGACCTTTAATTATAGGGAAAACATGAAGAAATAATTTTTTTTATGATCAAAATGAACACCATTTTTGGCCAGCCTTGGCCGATTGTCTCTCTCCTTTTTTCTCCATCTTTTTAATTTTTCCCAAATTTAAATGATGAGTTGTGTCTTATTTTTGCCTCCACTTATACTATACATCCGCCTGGGTTTTTGTGCACTCTATTTTCTTCCCAAATTTTTTTCCAATTTTCTTCCATTTTCTAGAAATTTCCTTAAGTCAAAAAAATGACTAATTATTGACGTCTCCCCTTGACTTTATAGCTCTCCATATAATGAACACGTTCTTTTATGGGTTAAAACAAGGGCCAAAATATCGATCTTACTAGGGTGTGATGGGGACCGACCCCTATTCGGGCCAAACAACCCCGCGGGCTCTTATTTCCATATTTCTTTTGGTTCTTAAATCAAATGAAAGTAAAAAACATAGTAAAATTTTTTTAAAACTTTTTTTCGTTTCTCAAAATTTAAAACATTCGTAAGCATAAGGACTCATAACATAATGTATAATAAAAACATATTTGGGGGCCTTTTT
>NW_026716713.1:0-15963 GCF_029784015.1 Lycium ferocissimum
TGTGGACATATCAAAAAGCCCCCCCCGGCCAACTTGGAACTTTCCGAGAATTTTTTTCCTTGAACATTTAAAAATTACAATTTTACCCTTAGACTCTCTTAATAATTCCGCTTCTAAATTCTTCGTAAGCAACTCATATGCCAAGCAAAACAAAATAAGGCCTTTCTTATTGTCCTCCCGCGATTGTCTTGAATTATCCAATTGCATAAAATGCGGGATATAACAATTCAAGCCTATCCAGATTTCAAACCGGGACCTACTTTTCATTTCTTCTCTAATCGACTCCGCGCATCTTCATACGCTCTTCTATGGTCTCCAACCATCTTGTACATTCTAATTTTTCATTTGTCTCTTGGATCTACATTTGGGAAAATTTTCGGTAACTTCCGGGGGGTCACCCATCATGGAATTGCTCACCGAGCACGCTTAACCTTGAAACTTTAGTAAATTCCGTACCTTAGGGCCGAGTAATCGCGTACAATTTTTCTCGTATGACCTTTATTGCATGATTCGGGCAGGTGAAAGTCGACATACTGAACATATTCGTAACACGTCTTTTTCTACAAATTACTGTTTACCCTTCTACCAACTTTACAAATTTCGGAATTCACGCCGAAGCAATTCCTCACAATACTTCTTTTGATCATACGTATATATGGCATACTTTAGCCAACCGTGGTCTTTATATATCGCACCATATCGTATCGCATTATCCCAAATCACGGTAGGTCGGTTTGGTTTTACGGTATGAGAACCAATATTTCCAAAACTTACCTCCGTGACTTTCCATGTCTTCATTCATCCCTTCCACCGTATGTAAGGCTTACATGTGGGATCTTGTCTCCCTATGACTGGGCTCTATCGCACGATCTTATGACAGAAAGAAGGTCAACAGTTCCTAAATGCCCCGTAGCCTCCTGTTTATAAATGTGGCGCGCTTCACATCATAAACAGGACTCTACCGGACACGACTTTGCAGACAACCCCACGGACAGACCTCGCCCGATACCACTCGTCACGCCCCAATTCCGATGGGACGTGATGGGCACCGACCCCATATCCAGGCCGAGCGAACCCACAGAACTCCTATTGCACCCATAAATTTTTTTTTCAAATCTCTAACCGAATAATCATCAAATACAAAATGAAGCTTTCAAATTTGACAAAATCGTAATTGTACACAATTTATTACATAACACAAATCGACGTATCTACCGATGGAAGCCGTGACATCGACATACCATACCCACAACGCGTATAAAGTCTCTAGCACAGATCGTAAACAAATCGACCGGACTCGACTCGGCGTTAGCAATACTGGGAAGATGGGTTTGCCACCTCTCGGAACGTCTTCTATAATCACGTCGCCTGCTCTGAGTACTGCAGCGGCATGAAACGACCCCGAAGAAAGGGGGTCGGTACGGAAAATGTACCGAGTACGTAAGGCATGCAATACAAATAAACAAAACTATAACCGAAAACGAACGGAACTATCAAGTAAATACATATATAACTCCGATGCCGGACACCTACCTTTGACACCTCATACATACGTTTCATAAGCCAAAGTGTACGGAAAATAAAGGGGTCAACCAAAATACCTAAAATGCTTAATTTGCATTCACGCACCGCATGTCCGAAGAGGTGCGGAAGATACAAGAGCGCCCGCAATGTCACACGTCGGACGGAGCACGTAACGTACGGAACATTCGGATGAGATCATATATCGAACGGAATATCAAACGTACGAGAATGTTCGGACGATGTCGTATATCGAACGAATACGTAACGTACGGAGTGCCCATGGATGATATCATATAACGGACGAAATACGGAGACATACAAATCGTACGGTCTATCGACATACATCGGACGGTACGAACGTACAGAAGGCTCAGAAGATGACATATGCCGGACAGAATACAGAATGCATGTCAAAATCATAAATCTCATATGTGTTTGACGTGTCCCGGCCCTTCGATGAGGGACTCGGTAAATAGGATCATGTATAAAGTAATCGTATGTCATATATGCAAACAACGTGTCCTGCCCTTTATTAAGGGACTCGGTAGATAAAATCATGCATACCGTAATCATATATGTACATAACGTGTCCGGCCCTCTCATGCGGGTCTCGGTGAACACAATCATGCGCCATCACGGCCACCGGGCCCCACAACATCTCATCATAATCATACGGATAACGTGTCCGGCCCAGAAGTACGAGGGACTCGGTGAATAATGCGAGAAAAGTGAGCACGAACATGTCCTGGGCCGGGACTCGGTGAATCGGGTAATTATCGTGACGTGCACACGAGATCATAACATGCCCAGCCGGGGACTCGATGAAAGATACATTGAGTCGCGCGCGGCGAGTAGTGCGAAACATATGCATATGAAATCGACTCGATGAATACACACGCTTAATAACATCTGAAGATTCAGAACAAGCCTCGGGTTCTTCCGGGTTAGCATCGGAGAGTTATAAGCATTTTACATACAGAAACCTCTTCGGACTTCCCAAGCGATCCGAGGTCGTGTATGGAGAACATTAAGACTTACAGAGAGTATTCATATCAACTTACTTATATCCAATGCTTATATATCACTCTTATGTTTGCATACTTATATCGGATTTTCTATCTTCAGAACATTTACGACGGACTGCTTATATCAGAATATTCATATCAAACTTACTCTTCGGAGCGTCTATATCGTAATGGTCTAATCGGGATACCCATATCGGGGTTACCGGATACTTATAGCAAACTCAAATCATTAGTCCAAAATTTCCATTGTTTAACGAACGGAATTAAGGCAAATAGTACTATACACTTAGGGTCTTGAGGGGTGTGGTCCCACCTCGAGTCAAGTCGGATAACGGACCTAAAAACGTGGTCATTATGTCCTATTAGGTCATCCTTGAAGATTTCAAAACATTCCACTTTCGTTTCCAAAGGTTACGGACGCTTAACCATTCCTTGCACTAAAGTGTAAACTAATTAGTTCAATTCTATTGAATGAATAGTAACTAAATTCAATCTCGGATTTCTAGATTTAGAGTGGCCCCGAGACTCGTAATCAAGCCTAGTACATCTAAGACATGCCAAAGAAGAAAAGGGAAGCCTTACATACCTTTTCTGCCGCTCACGCTATCCAACTCCCCGTCCGAAGTTCGCCAAAATCCCGCGATTTGGTCATGTTTCAGCTTACCATTCATAAGGCTTGAAGTTCCAATCTTGAATTTGTTCTCGTCCGCCGAAATTTCGGCGCACCTCCCCGTAAATGCACTGCATCGAGAATATGGCTCGCCCAAATCAACATCAAGAATCCAGAATTCAACCCGCCAAACTATCAACAATACCAACAACCGACCCAAGACACATTTCCATATTCAATGCTATTTAATTCAACTACATATACCGGAACTAATGCCAACGATCGCATACCCAAGTAACAATCCAAAACCTTTCAAACATGGTTCAAGAACACTTCCAACAATTCATGTAAATATAAGAAACTACATTGTCAATATGCCAACTTCTACATTAGCTTACAACGACCCGACTTCAACTTATCTCACCCAACACCTTCATTTTCATTACATAATTCACAACATAACAACCAAATTACACTAAATAAAAATTTGTTCATTCCTTGCCAAACAACACCACTCATTTTCGGCCACCACCACCAACCCACAACTTTCATGATTTTTGTCCATTTCCACACATTACAACAACCACAACTATCAAATTACATTACATAAAGTTGGTTCATATTTTCCTACACCATACACACACAAGCTCACGGCCACACACAATATATATATACATATGGATGATTCCCATTCATTCTTCACCCTACCATGATCACACATACTAACTAGACCTTAATTCAACACATAAACATAACACAACACATACATGCTTCACACGGCCAAATTCCACACATGTGGTCTCAATTCCAACTTACTATATTTCATGAATTTCCTTTGTTTTAGCGTACTACAACATACATACAACCTTTATAACACATAAAACACCATTGATTCTTACCTTTCTTCACAACCTTCCAACTTAGCTAAGGTGATGATTTTTCAACAACGGATGATTCTCTTGCTTCAACGAGCATACCACGTTGTAAGGACCCTTAAATTAATAGGAATACGTCAAGAAAATAATTTTTAGGAACAAAACTTAAGGGCAAAATTTAGAGACCATGGCCGAATGGCCACGGTTGTTTTTCTCCTCCTTTCTTTCTTTCTTCCTCTCTCAATTTCTCTAGAATTCTCATGAAATTTATGACTAATAAGTCATATATATATATATATATATATATACTAATATTGCACATGACCATGCACATGGCCAAGCCTATGGCCGGTCATGTGCCCTCCTTTCTTTTTTTTTTTTTCTTTTTCCCTCCAAAATTTTCTTCAAATTTCTAGAAATCTCTCCAAATGCCAAAGGATGAAGTCTTGACTTGTCATCCTTGTCCACAACATGTGTTTGGCCATCAAAACATAAAATGAACACATGTTTAATTGTATGTCTTACAACAAGTGGCCATAACACAAGTGGGACCCACAATCACATTAGCTTTTCCAAAATTCATGAACTAATAGAAACTTCCAAATTCCGCATTTGCCCTCAATATTCCATGCCCATAATATTTACAAGCGACTTGCGCGTTAAAACAAAATCGGAGAATAGCCTTACCGCTAACTTCCCGCAACTTTCTCCCAATATTTTCACGTACGAAATGCGGGATATAACATACCCGAATACCGTCAGCTCCAATAATATGTCCCAAGAATGCCACTGATGTCAGCCAGAATTCACATTTAGAAAATTTTGCATATAATTTACGGGTGCCGCAATACTCCAATCTTAGTCCTCGGATGGTCCGCGTGCTCTTCTTCCGACCGAGAATAGACGTAATGTCATCAATAAACACGATCACGAACATGTCCAAGAATGGCTGAATACCCGATTCATAAGATCCATGAATACATTTGGAGCATTCGTCACCGAAAGACATAACTGCGAATTCATAGTGCCCATACCGGGTCCCCAAGGCCGTCTTGGGAATATCTTGCCTCTCGTACTCGCACTGGTGATAACCAGACCGCAGTATATCTTTGAAAAACATTTGGCTCTCCCAACCGGTCAAACAAATCGTCAATCCGGGGAGGGGTATTTATTCTTTATAGTTACCTTGTTCGGCCGATAATCAATACACATCCGCAAAGCCGAACCGTCTTTCTTCCTCACAAATAATACCGGTGCTCCCCGGTGGTGACGTCCGGGTCGAATAAAGCCCTTCTCCAAAAGAGATCTCTCCGCTCCTTTAATTCCTTTAGTTCGCGGTGCCATTACGTGACGGAGGAATAGATATGGGCCGAGTGTCGGCGGCCAGATCTATCGTGAATTCTATCTCCCGTTCCGAGGAAGACACGAAGCTCGTGCGGGGAATACATCTGAAAATTCATTAATCACTGGAACAGACTGAATAGTAGGTGATTCCGCTTTTAAATCATGAACGCGGACCAGATGATAGATATAACCTTTTCGGATCATTTTTCTTGCCTTGAGGTATGAAATAAACTTACCCCTCCGTTGCAGATACACCATTCGCCCATTCTATGTAGGTTCGCACGGGAACCGGAAGCGGACTACTTTCTTTTGGCAATCAACATTAGCATAGCACGAAGCCAAACCGAGCCCATACCCATAATAACATCAAATTCAATCATGTCTAGCTCCACCAACTCGCCTTTAGCGGCGATCATCAAACAATTATCGAACAATCTTTATATATACATCTAGCGATAATAGAATCCCCCTCTTTGGAGTGGCTACCTCAAACGGTTCTATTGGTTTAGATTTAATCCCAATTTTATCGGCAATAAGAGAGAAATATATGATAGGGTGGAACCGTGATCAATCAATGCATATACAGCTCGAGAGAAAACCAATAATGTACCTGTAACCACGTTAGGTGATGCCTCCTGGTCCTGACGGCTGGCTAAAGCATAGATGCGGTTCGAAGGACCGCTAGAACCAGCTGCTCCACCACGGCCTCTACCGCGGCCTGACGGTGCGTCCCTCGCCCGCAGTGGCGCGCGCCACGGATGATGAAGATGAACCAAAGCACTTGAACCTCGTAGCCGCGCCGCACCACCTCGCACTACCCCCACGCGGGCAATCCTCTACAATGTGACCCCGACTTCCCGCCACAAATAAAGCAAGCACCTGTAGCCCGATAGCACTCCCCAGGGTGGTACCTCCCACAGTAGGAACACGGAGGTCTGGGTGGCCTCAACTGACCGGTACCTCCGCCCTCGTCCGGAGCACGAAGCCCCGGAGCTCGACCGCTCCCCGAGTATCCAAGACCGTGGGGTCTCCCCGCCGTAGGCCGAGGGGGGTGTACTCCGGCCGGGCCGGGAGGAATATCTCGTCGTCCCGCCGCCGAGGCTATCCGCCTCGAGAATCCCTGCATGGGCCGACCTAGCCCTCTTGGCCGGCGCCCATCATGACTCCGATGTCGGCCGGCGCCCCCCGTGCCGCTCCTCCATGCCCCCGGGCATATGCTCGTACCGGGCGATGTCCATGCCGCATCGAGCAGCCATCGACATACAATCGTCAATCAAATAATCATTCACCCCCATAACAAACCGGTGTACCCCCGCCGCCCATGTCTCATACAACAGGAGAGCCGCCGCCACGACCCGTCTGTGGCCGCGACGAGTACCCGATACTTGTACCGAGCACCCTTACCCGTCACTTTACCTCGTACCTCTTAGCAAGTCGTATAAACAACGCTGCCGTATTTTTTTCTCAAGCTAAACATTAACATTAGCCACGTCATTATAAACATAGACCCGCTTAGCCTCGCTATCACATCATACAACAACATTAGAATGCCAAAATACCGCGTATTTAACTCGTACATAATCGATCGTACATATCCGTCTACGAGCCTCTAGACATAGTACACTTATACATAGAAAGGGCCGAGTACCGTCGAGCCCGAAAATATATATACACAAAAGAGTACCACGTAAGTGAGGCTCCGGACACGGAGCTGCAGTGTCTGCGCCGGTAGACTCTAATGATCAAATCCGCTTTGTCCGCCGACCTCGCGCGGCATGAAACGCGCGCCCACAAGAAGGGGCGTCGACGACGAATAGTGTACCGAGTATGTAAGGCATGAATAGTAATTTACGAGAACATAAATCATGCATAATGACATAAAAGAATTACAACTCGAGTCCCGGGATAGAAACATAACTCTGTATATATAGGTGCCCTTGGGCAGATGCCGTGCTTTCTTAACTTTCCTTACTCATTTATATATATACATAAATGCATAAAATATAGAATATATATATTATTGCCGAGGCGTCGGCAGCCGATCCATTTAACCATAAATATGCACATCCCGCGTCCGGGCATCCCGCGTCCGGGACGATATCAAGTCATGTAATGCCAACCTCCATCGTGGATATGCGTATATAACGCTCTGCCATTACCTCCCTTTTCCCCATAAATATGTGAAAATTCCATGTATGAATATCGGCGTCTATAGCGCCCATGAATATATGAAAATTCCATGTATAAATATCGGCGTCTATAGCGCCCATAAATATATGAAAATTCCATGTATAAATATATATCGATCGTCTATAGCGCTCGACTCGCTATTATATAATATACTTATACCATGTTCATTTATTAGCGCGCATATAGCGCTCGATTCTCCGTTATCATTATCGCCGTAGAAGTATTCTTATTAAAGTAGTTACAACACTTATTGTTAATAAGCAAAGCACTAAAGAAAACCGAGAACAAATGGGCCCACCTCGAGTCAAATGAGGTGGCGTACTCAACTTACCTATAATACGTGTCATGACATTACTTATGAAGGCCTTAGGGTAATCGGGTCTTATCCTTGCACGTTCTAGAATATTTAGACACTTCTTTCACAATTCAAGTACTTTTAGTTCAATCTTACTGAATGAATAGTAACTATTTTCAATCGCGGGATTTCTAGAGTTAGGAAAGTCCCCGAGGCGCGAAATCAAACCCGTACGTCTAAGACATGCCAAGAAAGGAAGGGGAAACCTTACATACCTCTTTCGGCCTCTTTAGCTATTCCGAATTCGCGTCGCAATCTTGTCGAAATCGCGAATTGGTCATTTTTACCAAAACTCTCATTAGTATATTTAGAGTTAGAATCTTAAAGAACCACTTGGCTACCAAATTTCGGCAAAGACTTCCTCTCGTAAATATACCATCCTCAACATTCAATATAGCCAAATTTCTCATCCATCACAATCCTAGGAATTCAAACCCTACCAAACTATTAACCACAATTCCAACAACAATACTAACAATTCCATACTCAATCAATTTACTACTTCTTCCAAAACTTTCCAACTTTAATGAGAATAATAACAACCTCATAATCTACATTCCAACAACACTATACTAATCATGTTGTCCTCCATACATGCAAAAGCATTTATTCAATTTTCATAGATTTCTAAAACATGTCTCCAACTACTACAACCTTGGAAGATTATTATGCATTCATTAACAACATAGAATTCACAACATAACAACAAGCAAAATACTAAATAAAATTGACTCATTCTCTTCCATTCTTCACCATGACCTCACGGCCAACACCACATACCTACTACAACTTCTCAAAAATTCATTCAACATCCATTTTCTTCACATATCATCCACAACAATAACAACCAAACACTAAACAAAACAATTGGACATACTTCCTACACATGCATAGATGTACACGGCCACATGCTATATTCTTGTTCTTCATGAATTTCATTCACTTTTGCACACTACAACATGCATAAATATTCATAACATGCAAAGGAGAGCACAAGTTCTCACCTTCCTTTTTTTCTTCACTTCTTCACTTGACTACACTTAACAACTTGTATGATTGTGAGTCCCTTGCTCCAACAACAACTCCACCTTGTTAGGGACTCTCTTCTTGGTAGAAAGTAATTTTTGAAGAATTTTTTTTGAAATTTTCCTTGGAAATTGTCTCTATGGCCGAAAGGCCTTGGATTTTTCTCCTTCTTGGTTTTGTTCTTCCTTGCTTGAAATTTCTCTAGAGAATTATGGATATTAGATGACTTGGTCATCTTTTATAGCCCCTCTTGCATGCACATGGCCGGTCATGTGCATGCTTTCCTATTATTATTTTTTTTTTGTTTTGTTCCCTCCTTCTCTAATTCTCTTGAAAGTTCTAAGGGGCAAGATCATTATCTCATTCCTAAGTCATATTATACACATGGATAATTAATCCATATGGGCTTTGGGCCATGCTCTATGGCCGGCCACCTCTTGGGCCATTCACTAATTTAATTTTTTTTTTTCCAAGCCCAATCTTTTGTGACAAATTTGGTAATTCATGAAACTAGTTTTCCAACTTCCAATTTTGCCCTTGACCTTCCTCATTAATTCCGCTTCTAAATACGTCATAAGTCATTCATATGCTTATCAAAATAAAAATGTGGCCTTGCTTGTCGTCCTCCGCGTTTGTCTCGAATTATCCGATTGCACTAGAATGCGGGATATAACATCCTCCCCCCCTTTAGAACATTCGTCCTCGAATGTTGAATCGGCCTCATAGCGGATGATAATATTGGGAGTCTCCTTCGTCAATATCCCATATGTCGCCTAACATATCCATTTTAAATCTAGCACGCTCTCTCCCGTCTTGCTAGTCCGGCTCACACGGCTTTTATAGGGCTTCCAAATACTCCACACACACTCTAATTTACTTTAAACTACTTACCTTCACATTCGTCCCATTTCCATAATTATGAAGTTTTCAACATATTTCCCGAGGGGTCACTCATCGTAAAATTACCCTCACTCTAGCACGCTTAACCTTGAAACTCTAATACATTCGGGGCCGTCCTGGCATTAGTATTTTCGTCTCCACTCCCTCGCACTGCTTATATCACATAATATGGAACGAGTTAGGGTCTTAGCAGTTTTCAAATCGCCCACGTAACACATCTTTTCTTTTGTTTACAGTTCTGCCCTCCCTCCAAGGCTCTAGCATTCACTTTTACCTGTACGTATGGCTACTCTTCGTCCTAATTTCCGAATTCTTAATATGTTTAGCAATACAAAGGCGGCGTAAGATGAATTCGAATCAATCGACACGCGTATCATAGAAGGTGCCGAAAAGTACGTGGCCGCGTCGCGGAAGGCTCGGGGTCCGGCCGCCCGTCGTGCATATAGGCGGTGGGGAGGGCCGGCCGAATCCGGATGCTCTCTCCTCTGCCTCGGCCGCGTCCCGGTGGGAAGTCAGGGGAGTCCGTACGGTCGACGATGAACCAACCGCGGACCCGGCGGGTCGGGTTGGTCTCCCTCGGCCTCGGTGGGCAATCACGCATCCGATGGCCAACCCGCAAGTATGTGCATAGCAAGCACCCGCGCCTGCGAGACACTCTCCCGAGTGTGGCCTACCACGTCGCGCGCACCGCGGGGGTGGCATCATTCTCGCTAGAATCGGCTCTATTCCGGGACTCGAAGCTCTATCGGCAAACCGAGGGGTGTAATCGGCCGCCGATTGGCCCGAATACCTGGATTGCTCCCGTGCTCGTCCCCCTCTATACTCACTTCTAGCCCCGGGAAATCCCGCCCTTTTTCCGGAGCCCCGATCCGGACAGCGCGCTTCTCCGCGTGGCCGGTGTTGTTTCTCCGTGTTTGGGCACAGCACGGATACGGGCAATAGTCATTCCATCCGGAGTGAAGGCCGTCCGACACCTCCTTAATTATATGCGGCCCCAACCCGCTCACAAATCGATGTATGATCCCCCATATCGCCGATCATGGCCGGGGCATACCTCGGCCGCCGAATTAAAGCGAGGCCGTATTCCCTAACGCTCATATTTCCTTGCTTGAGGTTTAAGAACATATCAGCCGAGCTCGTCGAACTTCCGGCTACAGAAATGTCGCGTAAATGCCTCGCAAACTCCTCGCCAAACCGGGGGAGGGGCATTTGCTCCCCGAGGATCTCCAACTGTCATACCACAGGACTGCTACATCCCGCAATCTGTACGATGCCAATTCCACTGACTCTGTATCGGAAGCATGTATAATCCTCAGTGTCCTTAGCATCTCATCTATAAAATTCTGCGGATCTTCCTCTGGTTTTGACCCATAAAACTCCGGGGGTCTTAGGGCGATGAAATCACGGGCCCTAGCACTTACTGCCCTGTCTCCCGGGTCTGTATCTTGCCGCTGAGCCTGTGCGGCAACCAACTGAGTCAGTAGCTGGATGGCCTCTGCCACCGGCTGGCCCGGGGCTGCTGTCTCGCCCTCCTGGGCTGCTCTAGCTCTCTTCTTCGGTGGCATTACTGAAACCATAACATAGGATTAGGAAAAGAATATGGAAACACTGGTAGCACGGCTACTATCGCACGATCTTAGAATACAAAGAAGGTCATATTTCCTAAATGCCACCGTAGCCTCCCGTTTATAAGTGTGGCGCGCTACACACCCATAAACAAGACTCTACCGGACACGCCGTAGACAAACTCCTAGGACCGAACTGCTCGATACCACTTCGTCACGACCCGTCTAGGGCCGTGACGAGTACCCGATACTTGTACCGAGCACCCTTACTCGTCACTTTACCTCGTACCTCTTAGCAAGTCGATAAACAGTGTCGTATTTTTTTCTCAAGCTAAACATTAACATTAGCCACGTCATTATAAACATAGACCGTTAGCCTCGCTATCACATCATACAACAACATTAGAATGCCAAAATACCGCGTATTTAATCGTACATAACTGACCGACATATCCGTCTACGAGCCTCTAGACATAGTACACTTATACATAGAAAGGGCCGAGTATCCCGCGAGCCCGAAAATATATACACAAAAGAGTACCACGAAGTGAGGCTCCGGGACATCCGGAGCGCCGTCGTGTACGGTCGGTAGAGCTCTAATGATCAAATCCGCACAATCCGCCGACTGCGCGCGTTTAAAACGCCGCCCACAAGAAGGGGCGTCGCACGAATAGTGTACCGAGTATGTAAGGCATGAATAGTAATTTACGAACATAAATCATGCATAATGACATAAAAGAATTACAACTCGAGTCCCGGGATAGAAACATAACTCCGTATATATATAGGTGCCCTTGCGTATGCCGTGCTTTCTTAACTTTCCTTACTCATTTATATATATACATAAATGCATAAAATATAGAATATATATATTATTGCGAGGCGTCGACGTACCGATCCATTTAACCATAAATATGCACATCCCGCGTCCGGCATCCCGCGTCCGGACGATATCAAGTCATGTAATGCCAGCTCGATCGTGGATACGCGTATATAACTCTCTCGCCATTACCTCCCTTTTCCCCATAAATATGTGAAAATTCCATGTATGAATATCGGCGTCTATAGCGCCCATGAATATATGAAAATTCCATGTATAAATATCGGCGTCTATAGCGCCCATAAATATATATTCCATGTATAAATATATATCGGCGTCTATAGCTCTCGACTCGCTATTATATAATATACTTATACCATGTTCATTTATTAGCGCGCATATAGCGCTCGATTTCGTTATCATTATCGCCGTAGAAGTATTCTTATTAAAGTAGTTACAACACTTATTGTTAATAAGCAAAGCACTAAAGAAAACACGAGAACGTGGGCCCACCTCGAGTCAAATGAGGTGGCGTACTCAACTTACCTATAATACGTGTCATGACATTACTTATGAAGGCCTTAGGGGTAATCGGGTCTTATCCTTTGCACGTTCTAGAATATTTAGACACTTTCACAATTCAAGTACTTTTAGTTCAATCTTACCGAATGAATAGTAACTATTTTCAATCGCGGATTTCTAGAGTTAGGAAAGTCCCGAGGCGCGAAATCAAACCTATACGTCTAAGACATGCCAAGAAAGGAAGGGGAAACCTTACATACCTCTTTCGGCCTCTTTAGCTATTCCGAATTCGCGTCGCAATCTTGTCGAAATACGCGAATTGGTCATTTTTACCAAAACTCTCATTAGTATATTTAGAGTTAGAATCTTAAAGAACCACTTGGCTACCGAAATTTGGGCACTTCTCTGTAAATATACCATCCTCAACATTCAATATAGCCAAATTTCTCATCCATCACAATCCGGGAATTCAAACCCGGCCAAACTATTAACCACAATTCCAACAACAATACTAACAATTCCATACTCAATCAATTTACTACTTCTTCCAAAAACTTTCCAACTTTAATGAGAATAATAACAACCTCATAATCTACATTCCAACAACACTATACTAATCATGTTGTCCTCCATACATGCAAAAGCATTTATTCAATTTTCATAGATTTCTAAAACATGTCTCCAACTACTACAACCTTGGAAGATTATTATGCATTCATTAACAACATAGAATTCACAACATAACAACAAGCAAAATACTAAATAAAATTGACTCATTCTCTTCCATTCTTCACCATGACCTCACGGCTAACACCCACATACCTACTACAACTTCTCAAAATTCATTCAACATCCATTTTCTTCACATATCATCCACAACAATAACAACCAAACACTAAACAAAACAATTGGACATACTTCCTACACATGCATAGATGTACACGGCCACATGCTATATTCTTGTTCTTCATGAATTTCATTCACTTTTGCACACTACAACATGCATAAATATTCATAACATGCAAGGAGAGCACAAGTTCTCACCTTCCCTTTTTCTTCACTTCTTCACTTGACTACACTTAACAACTTGTATGATTGTGAGTCTCCCTTGCTCCAACAACAACTCCACCTTGTTAGGGACTCTTCTTGGTAGAAAATAATTTTTGAAGAATTTTTTTGAAATTTTCCTTGGAAATTGTCTCTATGGCCGAAAGGCCTTGGATTTTTCTCCTTCTTGGTTTTGTTCTTCCTTGCTTGAAATTTCTAGAGAATTATGGATATTAGATGACTTGGTCATCTTTTATAGCCCCTCTTGCATGCACATGGCCGGTCATGTGCATGCTTTCCTATTATTTTTTTTTTTGTTTTGTTCCCTCCTTCTCTAATTCTCTTGAAAGTTCTAAGGGGCAAGATCATTATCTCATTCCTAAGTCATATTATACACATGGATAATTAATCCATGTGAAACTTGGGCCATGCTCTATGGCCGGCCACCTCCTTGGGCCATTCACTAATTTAAATTTTTTTTCCAAGCCCAATCTTTTGTGACAAATTTGGTAATTCATGAAACTAGTTTTCCAACTTCCAATTTTGCCCTTGACCTTCCTCATTAATTCCGCTTCTAAATACGTCATAAGTCATTCATATGCTTATCAAAATAAAAATGTGGCCTTGCTTGTCGTCCTCCCGCGTTTGTCTCGAATTATCCGATTGCACTAGAATGCGGGATATAACAGGAGCGTATCTGGCTAAGGAATCAAACTCCAGGCTGTACTCTCGGATGCTCCTACCATTCTGCCGCAAATGTATAAACCTGTGAACCCTGGCGCGTCCGGCCTCTCGGGGGTAGAAAGTGGGCAAGAAAAGCCTCGTGAACTCATCCCATACGGTGGTGGCGCGCCCTCACCCCCGGACACCTCCCACGACTCAAACCAATTGGCGCTATATCGTGCGGCCCGTACGACGCCCGGCCACCGACTCGGTCTCGGAGGCCCTAATAAGTTGCGGCGTACGCCGCATCTCTCCCGATGAACTCCGAGGGTCCTCCGCCGGGCTTTTGACCCGAAGAACTGCGGCGGATTACGGGTCAAGAAATAACGAGCTCCCTCGATCGTCACGTCCGCCGGACATAATCATCTCCGGCTCTGTCTCTCGGGACTCCGTCCCGCTACCCGATCGGTCACCGAACAGCGTCCCTCATGGCCCTGTCCTCCGCCCCAGCCGAGGAGCTGGAGGCTCGGGCACTCGAACCTCAGGAACGGGCGGTGGAGCCGCCGCTTTGTCTGCCGTAACCTTCGCTCCGTGCCCCTCTACGATGGTGATGGGGTGGCCGAACCGGCCGACCGGGGCACAACCTCCGCCTCAGCCGAAAGACGGGCCCCGGTAAGCTCTCGGGCCCTACTAGTCTCTCCCACAACAAAGAGACTTGCCCGCCACGGGCACTGCCGCCTTTCTCGGAGGCATCGGCGAAAACATAACAGATCGTTAGAAAAGAAGTCATCCTAATAACACGACTTTATCGCACGATCTAAGATCGAAAGAAAAGACAAGATCCTAAATACGTAGCCTCCTGTTTATAGATGTGGTGCACAACACAACCGATCGCCAGGACTCTACTAGACACGGCCTATGGACATTCCGAGGACGAACCGCTACGATACCACTTTTGTCACGACCCAACCCCGTAGGTCGTGACTAGCGCCCGACCTGGGCACCCGTACGTACCAAAGTCCAAAAATAGTAGCTCAAATGTTTAAAAAAAATTGGGCGAGAGTTTCCTCCGTTTTTCTTACTAACCAAAAAAATTAACTCCGCACGCGTAAAAATACCAACAAAGGCCACACGGGGCCAACATATCCATACACATGTACACGGTGCGAGCCATACGCGCGCGTGGCGGTGAACCGTAACGTATCACATATACATATACTATACGTACATAGCCATAACCCACATACATATCCACGTACCTCTAAACGAGTAATAACGAAATCATATGTGCGGACAGGCCCCATTGCCCCGAATAATAATGTACATATAATAAGATAATATATCCAAAATATAGAGCTCCGGGGAGCACCGAAAACGAAAGAGGCCTAGGGGGGATCCTTTGGAGGCGACGCGGCATGAAAACCCCCCGAAGAAAGGGGGCAAAAAAAAGGTCCGAGATGTAAAAGGGATTACAAAAAATAATAACAAATCAAGAAT
>NW_026716714.1:0-16845 GCF_029784015.1 Lycium ferocissimum
TACTTGAAGAACATAATTTGAACCAAGGATTGAAGACTTAAATTTTTTTTTCTTTTCTCTTCTTTTTCTCTAGCCTTGGCCGAATGGCCTTGGCTTTGTTGTTCTTCATCTCTTATTTTTTTTTCTTGCTTTATAAGATGGGCCTCTCTTATATATATATATATTACATGCATGTGAGGGGCACATGCCCCCCACTTTCTCTAGATTCTTCTTTTAATTTCCATGGAAAGATGACTTATTTTGTCATCCTTTTTTTCCTTCTTTCCTTTTTTCTTTTCATCATATGACTAATTTGGACTCCTTTGGGGAACTTTCATGAACCCTTGGTGAAATTACCATTTTGCCCCTCGACTTTCTTCAATATTACCATTTTGTCCCTAGCCTTCCGCATTATTTTCACGCCCGATTTGCGAATTTCTCTTCTTGCCCCTTGCCTTTCTCAATATTTCCGTTCAATAATATTCATAAATAATATTCATAACCAACTTATGCTAAAATAATTTTTTGAAGATGGTCTTGCCCTTAACTTCCCGCAATTGTCTTAAAATATTCCGACGTACAAAATGCGGGATATAACATCCGAACTTCAAACGCTCGTAACTTTTGCATATGAGCTCGGATCGCCCCGAAACATAATAGGTAACTTCATAAGACATAACATTCCCCTAACTCTCGTAGTCGGGCTCGGATGGGGTCGGCACCCGTCCGTGGGGCCCGCGGCTTTTCTACGATTATCCTTAATGACCTTTAAGAAAGGTTTAGTACTATTTTTATCTTGATCTCCGAATATGGATTCCCTACTATTTGGTAAGTTTTGATTATGATTCGTATGCATTTTAAATAAGGATTGTTACGCATATGACCTCGATATGCAATTATGATTCCCTAAGTCGGTTTGATAAATTCAGAGATATCAGAAAGGTACTTGATATAACGATTGTTCCGATTTTTGAATGATGGTTCGCCTAACTTATTTCATCGAGTCTTTTAAATGATTTGTGTGCATATGGTTCCTCACTATTCCGCTCGTGCATATGGTTGTTACCTCTTTCACCGAGTCCCGGGCCGGGTACGTATTCGTGCACAGTCTCATTGCATTGTTCACCGAGTCCCTCACTAGAGGGCCGGGTACGCTATACATATATATGATGTTATGATGATGTGATGACATGGGGATGGCGGCCAGGATGGCATTTGATGATCCTATTCACCGAGTCCCTCACTAGAGGGCCGGGTACGGCATATGCATATGATTACATGATTACTATACGTGACGTTTACATGATTTTATTTACCGAGTCCCTCTCTGGAGGGCCGGGTATGCTATATGTGCATAATGATTTGATGATATGACACGGATATGCATGATATATGATTCACAGGCAAGTTTTTTATTTCCTGATTACTATGTTTATTTCGATAACTTCCAGTTCGGTTATGGTTCTATTTATTGTCTTCCGTGCTTTACATGCTCAGTACATATTTTGTACTGACCCCCTTTCTTCGGGGGCTGCGTTTCATGCCGCGCAGGTACAGACACTCGTTCGGGTGAGCCGCCAGCTTAGGATCCCTACTCAGCTATTTTGGAGAGCTCCCTTGTCCGGAGCCCAGATTTTGGTACAGACTCTTTGTTATGTTTGTGTATATTTGTTCAGGGTACGGCGGGGCCCTGTCCCGTCATATGATTCTGTTATTACTGTTAGAGGCCTGTAGACATAAACGTGGGTTGTGGGTAGCACTGTTCGGTTGCAATTGTGTTCTGTATATCTCCAGGTTGTATATGTGATATATGTATATGTATGTGTGCGCGGTGTCGTGCCTTTCGGTACGTATAAGTTTTCATTATATTTGCTATGATCTGATTATAATTGATAGGTGGGTACGGGTGCCCAGTTCGGGCACTAGTCACGGCCCACGGGGCTGGGTCGTGACATTTATGGACGGGCCCGACTTGAGTCGACACCCCTCCGTGGGCCCCGCGACTTTTCTTATGCACTTCTGACGATTTTTGAAAGGATATGATATGACTATTATTCCGATTTCAAGTACGATCAGTTTACTTATCTTTTGAGTTTGTAATAATGATGATTCGATAACATATGATGACTATGATTTTCGTAGGCGGGCCCGGATTGGGTTGACGCTCGTCCGTGGGTCCCGCGATCTTCTTCTATATAATTCTGATGGCTTTTGAAAGAATTCAATATGACTACCTTTCCGACCCCCGAGTATGATTATATATTTGTCTGTTGAGTCTGAAAAAATGATTCGTATACCTATGATTTTGATACGTGACTATGGTTTCTGAAGCTCGGTTTGACATGTTCCCGAGTGATGTTCGGAAGAAAATCTGATTTGACTATTGTCTTTGTTTTGAAATAATAGTTCACTTCAGTTATTCTGTTGAGTGTGTAATAAAGATTTGTATGCATTTGGCTACTTACGATTCTGCTCGTGCGTTCTGTGTTACATCCTTCACCGGATCCCGGGCCGGTTATTATCGTGCGCACAATCTGAAGTATGATGTGATTCCGAAGTATGATGTGATTCCGAAGTATGATGTGATATGCGATATTGACCGCTGGGTATTTGACCGCGGTATGTGATATGTGATATTGCCCGCTGGACATTTGATCGCGGGCTGCGACATTGACCGCTGGACTTTTGACCGCGGTATGTCGGGTGTTGGAGATGTTCGGAGATATAAAACCTTCTGAAGTATGATGTGTTGTGGCGTCCAGATGGAGTGGTGACCACGTTCTGTCCGCCGGGTCCCATTGCGGACCGTATGTGATATGTGATATGATGTTTGATGATATGATAATCTGATACGATATGATATATGATGGCGTGATGTGATGCATTATTATATTATATATGGATCGGGCCGTACGTTCCTCGGCATTATTATATGATATATGGATCGAGCCATACGTTCCTCGGCACTATTATTTTATTTATGGACCGGGCCATACGTTCCTCGGCATTCGGTTAACGTTAGGTTATATGATATGTTCTATTTTCTGTATATGTGAGTCAGAAATGTTTTTCAAAATAAAGCTAAGCATTTTGGGCATTCTGATGGTTATATTTGTCTTCGTTGCTTATGTATGATTTGTATTTCGGATATAAGTACTTTGGTATTTGGGTTATTATGCTCACGTTCGTACACCTTACTTCGTTATGATTTCGCTTTCGTATTTTCTGCTTTGCATACTCGCACATATTCCGTCGACCCCCTTTTATTCGGTCGCGTTTCATGCCGCTTGGTACCTGAGATGAGTAGGTGATGTTAGCGTAAGATGTTCCAATTTGGATTGGCGAGCTCCATTTCCTCGGTCTTTGCCGAGTCCGAGTGCTTTTGTATGGTATCGAGATGTTGGTAGAGACTTTGCGAACGATGTGATGTCGTGTGTGTGAAATGTCAGTTTTGTAAGCGGCTATGTAAGCCGATGTATTAGTATGCATTATGTTATGAACCTCGTATGTTTACAGATTTCATACGCTGCTAGCTTTATTTGATTTGAAAAAAAAAATGATGAACGGCATGTTTGTTTTCGGAAAAAAAAAATTCGTAACGTGCTTATGTTATGTTTTGCGGGCCAGTATGAGTATTACGAAAGTCTGCGGGTTCACTCGGCCCTAGGTAAGGGTCGGGTGCCCATCATACCCTATCGAATTAAGGGTGTGACAGCTGGTTTTTCAAAATGATGTGGACCAAGGGCTTACCATACAAGATTTCTTTCTTCCTATGGAGTGTCACGACCCAAACCGATGAGCCGTGACGGGAGTCTGACCTCTAGCGACCAAACACCCCTAAACACTTATTTGAAACATGCTGAACATCAAAAGCCCATAAATGGTGTAAACTAATCTCATAAGAGGAAACATCGGAACTCTGTACAATTTGCATATATACACAACATGCGGAAGAACAGTGCAAGCCGGCTAGGCTGCTACATAAACTGTACACAAAAGCATAGAAGCCGACAAGGCTACATCGTCTGAC
The DNA here is from genome assembly GCF_029784015.1 of Lycium ferocissimum. Taxonomy (NCBI): domain Eukaryota; kingdom Viridiplantae; phylum Streptophyta; class Magnoliopsida; order Solanales; family Solanaceae; genus Lycium; species Lycium ferocissimum. Next base: position 4,010 of record NW_026716714.1, read on the forward strand.
TACTACTTACAACTGTCTACAGACCTCTACTGGAATGAAAGCTGTAGAAAGGACGGGACAAGGCCCCGTCATACCCATCTATATACATCTCAAAAGGATGACCTACTGAAAATAGACTGCAACTCCGGATTGAATGGAATGCACTGATCTCTGCTGGATAAGGGTCCTACTAAGCTGGACCACCTCCCTGTCTACCTGTACCTGCGGGCATGAATGCAGCCCCCCTAGCAACGGGGAGACAGTACGGATAACGTACTGAATATGTAAGGCATAAAGACAACATGTATATATGTATAAAAATCATGGATAAGATCTGAACTCGTAAGCTGAAATAACTACCTGCATAAATCTGTATGAACTAGTATCTGTCTGCATATGACTGAATCTGTATGTCGGAAAACATGGATATGCATATATATATATATATATATATAGTAGGTACACACCTCATTATTACATCACAGGCCACACCTTCACCCCCTGTCAAGCGTGCCTTTCTCATGTATATATCCCAACATCACAAGCCACTCATGGACCACTCACAGGCCACACCTTCACCCCCCGTCAAGCGTGCCTTTCACATTTAAAACGTAATATCGTAGGTCACACCCTCACCCCCTGTCAAGTGTGCCTTTCACTGTACCCCTGAGAACTGAAGGTGAATGCATAGTCCAAGTAGAACTGAACGACAGGATTCTTAAAACAATAAAATGACAGTTTGTCTCTCATGGGCCTTACTGGACTCATACTACTAGGACAAGAAATCATAAGATCTGTATATGGGAAAAATACCATAGCCGGGTACGGAAACATCAAAACTGTATTTCTTTTAGTACTTATAAGAATAGAGTAATATAGAAACTCTCTTACTCGTTATCGGTTCATATCATAGGATCATGCCAAAATGAAAGAAAGGGAAAACCTTATCATACCTGGAGATATATTCAATCGTCCAACTCTTATTCCTTGAACTCGTAAGTCTACCATTAAGATAACATAGGCCTTAATTAGGCTATTCACCTTACTCACTAATCATAATAATTACAAAAGAGCTTAACAACTATGGACAACATAACCCTTAAGAACGTAGAAAGCCCTCAACTCCTAATTCCACCAAATCTCAACTACAATATCAAGGATAACATTAATGGCAATACTCTCATAACAAGATATACCCAAACACGTCCCTCAATCATCTCTTGACATAACCCCAAAAGCACTATTTAACCTTTCATTGACTTATCACTTTCATAGCTATCTTCTCTTCACATGAACCACCAAAACTCTTAGTAACTAACTTAAATACAAGGGTAGAAATCATTTATATACCTTGAGGGGTCAAGAATCCCAAGAATCACTTTAACTTCAACTTCCTAAGCTTCCCATTCTTGGAGAAACCCTAGAAACAACCTTCTTCTTCACAAGCTCGGGTTTACAGGGTCCGGGTCTTGTCAAATCTTCACTACTATGCCATAAATGTTGGAAGAGCAAAATATTAGGGTTTTCTGATCTGGGAATGAGAGAAATAAGGCATAAATTCGTGGACCATGTATTTATACTTAGAGAATTAAATGCTTCAGTGGTCCTGACTGGAGAGCTGGAGTCTGGGCATCTGCATCCCTAACTCAAACTGGGTGATAAATGCATCCCTTAGTAATAATCTTTCTGGCTCTAAGATACGAAATAACCTAGCCCTGGGTACTACTGAATTACCCTTCCATTCTATAAGTCCGTCAGGAAAATCGAAACTTTCTATTTTGGTTCTACAATCCACTAAATCATTACATGATTCTAGCCAATCCATGCCCATAATTATATCAAAGTCTACCATCTCTAGTTCTACTAAGTCTGCTGTAGTTCAGTGCTGATAGACCATAACTGGACAACCCCTATAAATACATCTAGCTATAACTGACTCTCCAACTGGAGTGGAGACCTCAAAGGGTTCATGCACCTTCTTTGGTTCCAGCCTGAATTTCTTAGCAATAAAAGGGGTTGCATATGATAGGGTAGATCCGGGATCCATGAGAGCATAAACATCATGAGTGAAGACGTTTAGCATACCTGTGGCCACATATCCACGGGCCTCTGTATCTTGACTACCTGCCAGCGCATACAAACAGTTCTGACCACCGCCCGTATTGCCGGACTTTGCTGCTTCACGCCTCTGCTGGGCCTGATTGTTACGAGGAGCTACTGAATTTGTGGACTGAGCCACATTGCCTCCGGTACCTTTGCTAGTTGACGGACAATCTCTCTGAATATGGCACTTCTGACCACAGCCATAGCATACATCCATACCCATTAGACACTCATCTGGGTGTCGCTTACTACACTTGCTACAAACCGGATTAGTATAGGTCTACTGACCCACACTAGCCTGAGAGTAGGAACCTGCTGGTCTGAAATTCTATTTCTTCTGATCATTCCTGAAATTTGGGGCTGGGGCACTGGCTGCTGATGTAACGGGTCCTGCTGACCTATTCTTAAAGAACTTTCTACCTCCACCCTGAGTTAAAGTTACCTGAAGACTTGGCCCTTTTACCGAATTCCCTATCCTTCTGCTTCTGCAATGCTTTTTCTTCCTTCAGTCTCTCTTTATTAACTTGCACAAATTCCAACAAATTAGAAATAGTCATCTTGTCATTTTGAGCAGCCGTATTAGCATCCCTGTGCAATTCGGGTTTAAGCCCGAACACGAACCTTCTAACCACGGCCCTCATATCGGGAACCATGTGGGGAGCATGTCAGGATAATGACAAATTTGAGATAATATTCCTGAACAATCATGTTATTCTGCATTAGCCTCTCAAACTCCATAGCTTTTGCTTTCCTAACCTCAATTGGCATGAAATGGTCAATGAAGGAATCTACAAATTCATCCCAAGTAGCGCGAAGTGCATTCTCCCCTCGGGACTGTTCCCAAGTCTCATATCAAATGTGAGCCGCATCCTGCAACTGAGAGGCACCAACCTTTGCTGCCTCTGTTTTCGTGGCATGCATAACACGGAACAGCTTCTGCAGCCTATCAATGTAATTCTGCGGATCCTCCTCCTTCATAGACCTCATGAACACAGGAGGCTTCATACGAAGAAACTCTTGGGTTCTAGAACTGGTTAACCCTCCACTAGCACTAGTACTAGGAGTCGTTTCCTGACGTTGTGCCTGATTAGCAACAATTTGGGTAAGCAGCTGAATGGCTCCCCTAACATCCATATCAATAGCATTGGGCTGTGGAGTAGAGGTGGGACGGACCTCTGCAGACCTTTCTTGTTACACCTTAGAAAATTCCCCGTTAGCATACAGTGAATAGATTCACGAAGGACATGACATTCACGAGGTTTGGACAAGTAGGGGATAGTAATTGATGATGCTAATAAAGACTTCCAAAGACATACGAGTTAAGGAAAGAAAGTTGCTAAGGAAAGCGAGTTATAAGTTGAATGTATCGGATAAGAATCATGAGTATTAAGTTAATGATGTCTTAATGACCCTTTGAGGAAGAGTTATAACTTCCCTTAGAATGATATTGAAGTGATAAACAAGTGTTAAGAAGGTTCCATAAGGATCGGGGATCAAACGAGTCGACGAAACAACTCTCGAAAAACTGGGCAAACATACGGCCGACATGCGTCGTATAAGATCTACGGACCATATGTCCAAAGCCGTAGATCAGCCCGGTATGTCATTATTCACTCGGACCAGATATATGGTCCAACATACGGTCGAGATTTTATACGGACCGTATGTTGGTCCGTATATTTCAATCGGGGCTGAAGTGTATTTTATATAAGGGACCATTTTTCATTTCCATTTCATTTTCACCTCACTTCTCCACAACACAAGAAACCTCTAGAGTGTTCCAAACATTTCATCCATGATAAATCCATAGAAATCAAGGATCAACAACAAGAAATCAAGAGAACCAAGTGAAGGAAACCCATTAGAAGTCATCCAAGTCAAGAACTCCCAAGAGAGATAAAGTGGTGCTAAGGGTGAATCACCATTGTAAGCTTATTCCTCCATCATATAAGGTAAGTTTCATCATCTTTACATGTTGTTTGAAGTATTTATAGGTTGAAACACATGGATTGTAAAAGAGTACAACAAATGGGTCATCAATGTGTGAATAGTATTGCTAGTATGTGATAGTTGAATTGAATCATGAAAATGGATATGTTGATGTTATGAATGTGTTATAAATGACCTATAGAACATGAGATAAGTATTGGATATGAAAGAATATGACGATGGACTTTTAGTCATGAATATGGAGAATTGAAGTAGAATTGTGAAATGCAAATCATATGAATGAATGACGATTGTTGTTAGTGATATTGTGATGATTGTTATGAATGTTGGGAGTTGTTATGGAATATGGCGGAAAGTAGTATAAACAGAGGAAATGCTGCCCAAATTTCTATAGCGTAGTAAGTATGTTTTTCATGATTGTTTAGCTAATGACGACACGAATTCCATTGAAGGTATAAACAAGTGCATTCAAGGAGAACGAGCAAGCGATAGAATAGTTAAACGACAAAGGTATGTGAGGCTAATCCTTTCTTTCTGAGGCATGAGTCCTATGGCATGAATTTCCTCTTTATTATGAACGTTCCATCTTCAAGAAGGCTATGAGCCATTCTCCACGAATAGTCATACGAGATAAGAGTTATGATACGATTATGCTAATGATAATGACGAGCCTACGTTTAGAGATGCTATAACCTATGATATGATGTTCTAACTAATGCTAATGAAGCTATACATAGTTCATTGATGTTGACCATTGTATACACTCACCTTATGCCCATTCTTCCAAGATGAGATGGAATGCTTACGAATGCTCCATAATGGAATCGGGGTTCCACGACCTTACGTCACCCCGATATGACTATACTTGCTTCCAAGTTATAATGTATGAGTTGATGATATATGTATGGTGATATTAACTTATGATAAAACTATGATATGCTTACGAAATGAATGATAGCGATGACTGTAATGATGTGTAATGCACGATGATAAATGCATGCTATGCATGATGGTATGATTCTACCGAGCCTAGATGGTCGGGCATGTCACCGAAGTGGGCGCGGGTCGCTATGATTCTACCGAGCCTAGAGGGCCGGGCATGACACCACTAGTGGGCGGCATATGATGGTTACTCGGACGCGGGTTAACGACATAATGACATATGATTGATGTTACGATGTATGTATAGCAGGATGATGTAAATGTGACATGATAAGGCATACGCTATGATAATGTACATGATGTGTTTATGTATGATGAATGTCTATGAAATGTATCTATGATTACAAGAGGACACAGGTTGTATCTCCCTCCCATGACTTATGATATGCTTACTATGCTTATTTCATTCCTGCCTTACATACTCAGTACAATATTCGTACTGACGTCCTTTTCTTCGGACGCTGTGTTCATGCCCACGCTGTGTAGACAGGGAGGTGATCCAGACTCATAGGAGCTAGCAGCGGATCTGAGAGCACTCCATCTCTTTCGGAGGTGCCATTGATTATTCTTTTGGTACATGTATGTGTATATTCATGATTGGGCACGACGGGGTCCTGTCCCGTCCATATGTCTAGTACTCTAGTAGAGGCTCATAGATACGCATGTGTGGGTAGTATGGTCCCATGGTCTCCATGTAGATGTATGTGCATGTATATATTATTTTGAAAGCCGAAGGGCTTATGTTTATAAAAGTAATTATGTTTCAAATGATGATATATTTCCATGAAATTGAGCAAGTATAATGAATGAGAGTATATAAATAATGGAATGAGAGGTGTTCGGTGGTTAGCCCCGGATACCCGTTGCGGCCCATGGTTCGGGTCGTGGCGTAAGTGGTATCGAGCGGGGGTTCGGTCCTAGGAAGTGTCTACGAGCCGTGTCTAGTAGAGTCTTGTTTATGGTGTGTTGCGCGCCACGCTAATAAACAGGAGGCTACAGGACATTTAGGAAAAATGACCATCTTTCTTCATATGAAATCATGCGTTAGAGCCGAGTATAGGATTTAAATCCTCCCTAATGAGTATGTTGTGATTTCAGAAATGCCGCCAAAAGCTAAAGCTGCCCAGAAGGGAAAGACTACGACAAAGAGGCGGGCGAAAGAGAGCCGCCTATGAATATAGATGAAGGAGAATCCCATCAGCGAGGCTTTATCTAATACTTCTACTACTCCGCCTATTACGGAAGAACAAGAAAGGGCTTCGGCCTTTCGGCCTCCTATGCCTCCAGTTCCTCCACCGGCTACATCGGGTCAACAAGTGACCGGGGCTATTAATTTATTGATGCAGTTGGTTGCCGCTCAGGCACAAAGGCAAAATACGGGCCCAAGTGATCGTTCAGCTAGTACTAGAGCCCCGTGACTTCATGAGCCTGAATACTCCGAAATTCTTTGGGTCAAAGCCGGAATGTCGCTTGGGAACATATCAAATGGAGCTTTAGGAATCATAGATACATGTCAAAATCATATGAAATAGCTTATGGAAACCAGGGACATAATCGTCATTACAGACTCGATAGAGAAGTAAGTAATCGATGCTCGAGGGTTAAGACGATAGTCATGCTAAATCCTTTCAAAAGTCGTTAGCACTACACAAAGGAAAGTCTCGGGGCCCACGGACAAGTATCAAACCGATCCGAGCCCATCTATGAAAGTTAGAGATATTATTCGTTATAGAATTTTCTACGAACGTTTCGAAGCGATCCGAGCCCGTCTATGGAAGTTACGGTCGTTCGTAGTTACAGAATACTTTAGGAACAAAAACTCTTTATGCAACATTTGAAATCCAATCATACAAAAGACATAAGGATCATAGTCCGACTACATTAAGATTGCCAACATTAAGGAGTGAATAAGTATTGTAGCCAAGCTCGGATCTTAAGAATAGAGTTACCCCGAGACTCGTATCATAGCCTATTTACAATTAAGACATGCCAAAAGAAAGAAAGGTTAGGCTTTACATACCTCGTCCGCTTCCTAAGCTAATCCGAATTTAGGTCTCGGCTTCTCAAAATCTACAATAACATCATTAGATACCAAACATTAGCCATAGGCACTTAGGAATTCAATCCCAAGCTAGCACTTTATCTACAGAAATTTAGGCAGCATTTCCTCTATAAATTCAACAACCCCGAGAATTTAACTCGGCCAAATCTTCAACAACAATACCAACAACCATACCAACATCATCAACAATTAATCCAAAATATATTCTATCGTCAATAACTCTTTTCTACATAATTCGACAACATTCCATTTACATTCAAATTAACCACATACAATCAAGCCAATACCAATTCACACACATTCAAGTACTAATCCGAAACCATTCAAACAATCCGCACAATAATCAAAACAACCCAACTAATATACTACATAACCCGAAGCCTTCCAAACTCAACAAGACCAACAATAACACATTTCTTTCTTCCAAATTCATGAGCTACACCAACAATATACCCGTTAACAACTTCATTCTTATAAATACAAGAAACTATAATAAAATCACATTAACTTCTACAACAACCCACAAACGATTACAACTTCGATTTAAATCATTAAACCTTCACTTTCATCATGGAATCCTCAACAACAATCCCAAAATATTACATAAAATTAGTTCATCATTCCAACACACACAACACCTACACGGCCCAACTTCAACATACAAGATTTCATGAACTTCATCCTTTTCCACACACTACAACATGCATAAACCATCCATAACACATGAAAAGAAGATTAAACCTTACCTTTTTCACTTAGTTCTTCAACTTGGCTAGGGTTGAGAATTGCAAGAACAAAGGCTTTGCTTGCTCCAACAACTACTTCATGTTGTTTAGGACCTTCCAATTGGTTGAAAACCTAAAAGAAAATAATTTTTTGATCACTTCTCTTGGACCTCAAAAATGGCCAGCCATGGCTGAATATAGTCCTCCTTTTTCTCCATGTTTTCTCCAAGTTTCTAGAGTATGAAAAATGATGAATTAGTTTTGCTAGTCATCTATTGCATACATATAAGTTTCATCCATGTGTACCATGGCCCACACATGGCTTGGATGAATTAAAATTTGCCAAGCCATGGGTGGGAACCACCCATAAGCCACACGGCCACATTGGCCCTTTTTCATGAAATAAATACTTTCCATAATTCACTTTTAACCCCAAATTTTCCATACCAATAAAATCATAAGCAACTTATGCCTTAAAACAAAATCGGAGGTCAAAAGTCTCAACCACGTATCCCGGAATAGTCTTGTCCTTAACTTTTCATAGTTAGCTCGGAATGTCCCAATGTACAAAATACGGGATATAACATCCTCCCCCCCTTTAGAACATTCATCCTCGAATGTTAAGCTGGTCTTACAAGGTCTTATAAGCACTTCGGAGGAGTCTCTTTCATAGCTGTTACATACAGTTCATTAATCAATCAACATAACCCATCTAGGAATTTGGATTACCTGTAGACATAGGAAATAAGTGGGGACACGTATTCTTCATCTCTTCCCTATTATTGTTCCGCCACAGTACCTTAACGAGAGCTATGTCTTTAGTACGTAATCCTCTCACCTGATGATCCAGTATGGTTATGGGCTGCTCCTCGTAGGATAACTCCTCTGTTACCTGGATATCATCTATGGGAAATACTCTGGACGGATCCCCTATACCTTTACGGGCATTGAAACGTGGAAGACTGGATGCATGCCTCCAATTTAGGTGGTAGGTCTAACTTGTAGGCAACCTGGCCTACTCCACGGATAACCTGATAAGGTCTAATATACCTCAGGCTTAGCTTTTCTTTTTCTGCCGAATCTCATAACACCCTTCATGGGTGACACTTTCGGAAATACTCGATCGCCAATTCAGAACTCTACGTGTCGATGTCGATTATCAGCATATGACTTCTGTCGACTCTGGCTGCTAAGAACCGTTCCTGAATAAGTTTCACCTCATCAATAGCTTGCTGAATCCTATCTGAGCCAATTAACTTAGTTTCGCCAACATCAAATCGGCTAATCGGTGACCTCGTAGACTGTCACGACCCGAACTACGGGCCGCGACGGGTATCCGGGGTGTTATATCCCGTATTTTGGTACATTGGGATAATCCGAGTTAGTCGTGATAAGTCAAGGACAAGGTTGTAATTTCTTCCAATTTTGTTAAAAGTGAATAAGTTACACAGACTGTATGGAGTTTTGGACATATCCAGGTATGCAAATAAAGAGATCGGTGTATAAAAGTTTTAGGTCTCGAAATAATTTCCGCGGATGAACAAAGGATCGTCTGTTGACTTCGGAGCAGCTATATAAAGGGCTTAACCCCTCATTTTCAGCCAAAAAATCAGACCAAAAAAATTCCAAATATTCTAGAAAATTCCCAACCTTCCACCACCAACTTTTAGCCCGAAACCAGGTATAATTCCCAAATTTCGGTCCGGACGGCGTATAGTTGCGACTTCAAACTCGCGTATTGAGGCCTTGTGGCTTAAGTTCAAGGTGGAGGAGTAAATATATAGCATTATTATCGAGGGAAAGGTATGAATCTTTTTCTATTTGTGTTAATATTGGCTTATTTACGGAGAAGGAGTCAGAAAATCGTTATAAAATGGTTAGTGATGGAAATATGGGACAAACACCATATGGAATGTTTATGAAGTATTTTGAAGTTGGAAATATTATGGTTAATGTTGGTATTGTTGGAATTGTTATTGGTATAGTTTATGAATTTGGAAGAAAGAAATGTATTGTTGTTGTTTCCATTGAAATGGAAGGGTTCGGGTAGTGTTGCATAATGGTTGGGTTGTTTTGAATTAATTGTTGATGTTTTTAGTATGGTTGTTGGTATTGTTGTTGATGATTTGGCCGAGCTGAATTCTCGGGGTTGTTGAATTTATAGGGAAAAATGCTGCCCAAATTTCTGTAAATAAAGTGTCAGCCTAGAATTGAATTCCTAAGTGCCGATGACTAATGTTTGGTGTCTCATGATGTTATTGTAGCTCTTGGAGAGCCCGAGACTTAAGTTTGGATTAGCTTAGGAAGCGAACGAGGTATGTAAAGCTTATCCTTCTTTCCTTTTGGCATGTCCTAGACGCAAGTAAGTTGTGATATGCTGCGAGCCTTGGGGTAATTCTACTCTTAAAATCCGAGTACATGTTTATGATTCATATTTGCTTCTGGATGTTGGCATCCTTAATGTGGTCAAGCTATGGACCGTATGTCTTTGATACGATTGGATTTGAAATGTTATGTGTACGGTTTGTTCCGAAAGGATCTTATGTCTAAAAATGTCCGTAACTTTCATAGACAAAACCGGATTGCTTTGATAAGCTCGCAAACGATTCTTATTTGTTTCTTGATATTCGTATTCTTAATGTAGCCGAATTATGATCCTTATGTTTTTTGTATGACTAAATTTCTAAGATTGCATAAGAGTTTTATTTTCAGAAGAGTTTTGTTTTCAAAAGAGTTTTGTTTTCAAAAGAGTTTTGTTCCTAAACGATTCTGAAACTACGAACGCCCGTAACTTTCAAGAAAGGGCTCGGATCGCTTTGATATCTTCGCAAATGATTTCATGATGAGTAATGACTTTAATTTTCATAGGCGGGCCCGGATTGGGTCGACGCTCGTCCGTGGGTCCCGCGACTTTCCTTTGTATAATGCTAACGACTTTTTGAAAGAACTTAAGATGACTATCTTTCCGACCCCCGAGTATGATTACTTATGTATCTGTTGAGTCTGAAATAAGGATTTTTATGTATGTGATTTTGATACGTAACCACGGTTTCCGAAGTTCGGTTGATATGTTCCCGAGTGACGTTCGGAAGAAAATCGATTTGGACTAATGTTTTGGCCTCGTAAATGATGGTTCATTTCGAATAACCTATTAAGTCTTTGTAAATGTTTTAAACCGTGTTTGGTTACTTGTGATTCTCGTCGCATTCTCGTCGTTACATTTTTCGCCGAGTCCCAGTTCTGCATGCTGCGAGATATTGTCCGGCATTGGATACTGACCGCGCGGCTGTGACATGACCGCGGATTCTTGGTCCGCGGTACGTGTATATGTGATATTGTCCGTCGGGATACTTGACCGCGGGTCGTGACATAACCGCCGGATTCTGGCCGCGATATGTGTGTGTGTACGTGATATTGCCGCCGGGTTCCCGGCCATGTACGCGTGTATGTGATATTGCCGCCGGGTTCCGGCCGCGGTATGTGTATGCGTGATATTGCCGCCGGGTACTTGTCCGCGGTATGTTGTGTGATATTGCCGCCGGGTACTTGTCCGCGGTATGTCAGTGGTATTGACCGCCGGGTTCCCCGGCCGCGGTACGTGTATGTACGATATTGACCGCCGGGTTCCCGGTCGCGGTACGTGTACGTGTGGTATCGACCGCCGGGTATTTGACCGCATGTATGTTGAGTGATATTGAAAATAAACACTTTGGTATTTTGGATTGGCACTTACTTTTCGTATTTCTCGTTTCGATTATGACTCGTATTTGTTTCATCGTATCGTCGCTTTGGAATACGAAGTATGATATGGTACGATATACGTATTCGGAATGGAATCGCCGGTTAACGTTCACCATATGATATGTTCTATTTTCCGTATACGTGAGACAGAATGTTTTTCCAAAAGAAAGTTAAGTAAGTATTTTGGCATTCTCGATGGTTATATTTGTCTTCCGTACCACTTATGTATGATTTTTACCTCGATGCAAGCAATTTGGTTTTTCCGAGTTGTCATGCTCTACTTTCCGTACTCTCAGTACTGCCAGACTTCGTTTTCCGTACCTCCGCTTTGCATACTCGTACATATTCCGTACCGACCCCTTTCTTCGGGTCGCGTTTCGTGCCGGCAGTACCCACAAGATGAGTAGATGATATTAGCAGAGATGTTCCAACCGGATTGGCGAGCTCCATTTCTCCGAGGGCATCGCCGAGTCGAGTGTTTTTGTACGGTATCCTGGAGTTATGGCAGAGACTTTGCGTACGTTGTCGTGTGTGTATGATACGCTTTATAAGCGGATATGTAAGCCGATGTATTATTCTGCATTATGTTACGAACTTCATATGTTTACAGATTTCATACGATGCTAGCTTTATTTGATTTGAAGAAAAAAAATGAAAGGCATGTTTGTTTTTGGAAAAGAAATTTTCGTTACGTGCTTATGTTGTGTTCCTCATGCGGCCTGCAAGTATGAGATACGAGTATTACGAAAGTCTGCGGGTTCGCTCGGCCCTAGGTAAAGGTCGGGTGCCCATCACACCCTATCGGATTAAGGATGTGACACGGGGCTAACTACCGAACACCACTCATTCCGTTATCTATATGCTCTCATTCATAATGCTTGCTCAATTTCATGAAAATATAGCATCATAGGAAACGTGATCACTTTTATAAACATAGTTTTTCGCTATCAAAATAATATACACATACACATACATATACATGGAAACCATGGGACCATACTACCCACACATGCGTATCTACGAGCCTCTACTAGAGTACTAGACATATGGACGGGACAGACCCCGTCATGCCCAACCGCGAATATATACATATATGTGACAAAAGAGTAATCAATAGCACCTCCGGGACAAAACGGAGTGCTCACACGTCGCTATTAGCCCCTATGATCCGCCGTCTCCTTGCCTACCTGTGGTATGAACACGCGTCCAAAGAAAAGCGGACGCGCACGAACATTGACCGGGTATGTAAGGCAGAATGAAATAAGCATAATAATAATATGTAACCCGGGGGAGGAGATACAACCCCCCCCAACATCATTTAACATTCATTTTTA
>NW_026716715.1:0-16314 GCF_029784015.1 Lycium ferocissimum
AACTGGGACCCAAAAAAGGTTCCCGGGTCCGGTCAGAGCGGTTTTTCCCGAGACGGTCGACGACCCTTTGATTTGCCCCATCGACCGCCCCTTCGGGATGCAAGGCTACGGGATCCATCGATGCCGCCGTCGACGGTCCGTCGTACGTCGACGACGCATCGACGATGACGGTGTCTGCGATATTTCGATTCGTTTAGATCGCGTCGATTCGATTAGTTCAACTTCTAACTCTATAAATTTTCGGAATATCTTTGGTACCCTCGTACACGGGTAAGTCACTTTCTACCCCCAACTCGAGCTCGGCTCTATTCCAAGGGCACCCCCAATAGGAAACCATAGGTTCTACCACTACGAACACGAGGTGTAATAACCTAACGAATTTTTGTAGAATTTCAAGAGTTTAACATTCGAGGATAAATGTTTTAAGGGGGAAAGATGTTACCCCCCATACTTTCGAGAAGCACATCAAGTTTGAACATAAGTATGTTGAACTATGGCTAAGTAAAATAACTTTGGACTATAAGGAGCGAATAATTGTTAAGTATATTTTATGAGTGAAGGATGCATATAAGGAATTCGGAAAGTCCTATAAGGAAAGAGTGGAAGAAGTTGAGTTAGTATGACTGGGAAGAAGAGCGCCTACTTTGACGATAAGAATGAGGCAACTTGGGAAAGGATATCTTTTAGCATATAAAAAGCTTGAAGTAAATTAAAACTAAAATAAAGTTCAAAAGTCTAGTTCCAACGAAACAAACCGCTCGTCGATATGATTTGGAGTGAAGTATGGATGTTACAAGTTAGTCAGGTAACGAAGACGCGCCGCTACATTGCGCAAACGCGCCTTGGTGCGCGAAAATTCTGGGTGGGTAAAACCGACTCTAAAACACTATAAAAGGGGTTTAACCCCTTATTTTTCATCCAAAAACCTAAATATTCCCAAACTCTCTAGAACATTCTCCCAACTTCTAATCATAAATTTTAGCCCAAATCAAGTGTAATCTTGGGATTTAGGCTCGGAAGTGTATAGGATTTTGTAGCTTTGTTTTAAACATCAAATATTGACGGGAGAAGGATTCTATTGAAGATAAATAAGATTTCAAGCTCTTCCAACTTTGGTTGAGGTAGATACCTTATTTTTTATATTATGAAGGTATTTGGAGATTTAGTTGTTAAGGCTTAGTAAAGGCTAGTGATTGGTTGAGACTTTGGGGAAAACATCGTGTGGATATTTTATTAGTATATTGGTGTTGATGATGATTTTGTTGATATTAGTGTTGCTATTGTTTTTTTTTGTTGGTATTGTGATTTCGGGCTAAGGATATAAAGAGAGAGTCCGAATTTCGGTAAATTCTAAAAGTTTAATTTGAAGGCTTAAGATAAGCATACAACGATAAGCCTAACAATAGTATGAACTTTCTTGAATATAGATATACGAGCTTGGGAGGACAAGTGTTAGCTAGTTAAGGAGATCGAAAAGGTATGTGTCCCTTTCTTACAAAAGGCATGATTCTTATGTTATGATTTCATACATGTTTCCCCTAACATCCTTATTCCCAAAAGCTAGAAGTGCATGATTCCTAGAGTTTCTTATGATGCTAAATATAGATGTTCTCTATGATGATAATGATGATGATGATGATCTCATTTCTACATATTCCAAAGCTTATGGTCTTGATGTTATTATGAGATTATTGAGCTTATTCCATGATTTTCTTGATTTTATTCATTGTTGTTGATCTCACCTTATGATAATTGTTCCTTCAAGGTGAGATGTGGCGATGATAATTGTTCCATAATATAATCGGAGGTTACCGACCTTACGTCACTCCAATAAAATAGTAACTTTTAATTGGGTTCTCATCCATGCTACTTATATTATATATGTATATATGATATGTGAAAAGATGACGGCATTATATACACGTATATTATATATATATGGGGTATGAGAAAAGGGTGACGGCGTGATATACGCATAACCACATGATCAGTTGGTATACTATGATATTATCGCGGACGCGGGATATATGGGTATATAATGATGATATACTATATTTATGGATTGGGCTGCACTTTTCGCAGCACTATTAGGTTATATATATGTATGAGAAATGTTTTGGTGAAAAGGCTAAGCATGCATGGTATCCGCCTAAGAGGCCTTCAAATGCACAGGTTATCTCTTTATTTCATGTTATGTTCCCTATCTCTTGTTATGTTGCTCTTTCGTGCTTTCATACTCGGACATCCTTCATCGATGCCTTTTCTTGTGGACACTACATTCATGCCCCGGAAGCAGGTGGGCGGATCGATCCTTAGAGCTTCATCGCGGGGTCTCGAGCGCCATTTGTTTTGACTACGGTTTTGGTATTAATCTTTGTGTACATACTTGGGCATAGAAGAGTCCTGTCCCATCTTATGGATTCATGTAATCTACGTAGAGGCTCGTAGACAGATGTATGTAGCTAGATGTTCCTTAACCTTACAAGTTCATAACGTCGTATAATAATGTGACAGCCTTGTTGGCTTATGTTTATGGGCACAGTTGTTGATGATTAGATAAAGATATGCCATTATCCTTTAAATTTTCCCCTTTACGGTTAGACGCCCTGGTAGTTTTTGGGCCTACCTAGAAATAAGTATGAGATTTTTTGGAGTGGTGCTCGGTAGATTAGCTCGAATCCCCGCTGGGCCCTCCGGGGGCCCTTGACGTTTTACATCCAACATAATTCAAATGTGTTGATGTCCCCTTTTTTGTTGGGGGGGCCCGTATCTTTGAGGGGGGGCGGAAACGATTTTGGGTTTTGACGATAAAAATACCCGGGATATTTCGTTGTAGGGTCAGGGACCTCAATTTTTTGGGGGGGAAAATTACCCCTTTTTTTAAAATTTTTCTAGTTTTAGACTTAGTTTTAAGATTCGTAACGGCTTCATAGATATAGTTCCCCACGGATATTAGGGGTTTTTTATGTATTAGCCTTGTTGGTTTTATTTAATTGGGATGCCCCCGACTTAAACCCGAATTTCGCATTTAATTTTTTTTGGATATTTTTATAGATCAGCATGTGTTGGTCTTATTTCCTTATTATTGCATGTTTTAATATCACAAGTTGATTCAGCCATCCTATGGGTTCGCTCGATCACATGCAGTTAGGCACCGAGTGTCGTGTTATGCCTAGGCTATGGTTCGGGGCGTGACACCTATGAGTTGGATTTGCTTCCAAGTTTGCCAGGCATTCATCCGGTGTTTCATGTCTATATGTTGAAAAAAATATTTTGATGGTTCTTTTTATTATTCATTGGCCCCATCTTGTGGGATGAGAATTTATCTTATGGGGAAAAGGTTTTTATTTTTTATTCAAGATAGGGGGGGTTCATAATTTGGGTCAAAAGAGAAACCCCCAGGAAAGTTCGGGGAAGAATCGTTCTTTTAGGGGTTCCCGGGAGCCCCGAACCAATACCGGTTAAGTACCCCACCTTTTCCTTGGGGCCGGTTTCCCTTTCCCCCTTTGGGTTTCCCCTTTTTTGTCCTTTCCCGGGGGACAAACCCGGGCGTTTTTTGGTTTTCGTTGTAATGACCCGCTAAGTCATTATAGGGGCTTTGACCATTTTACCCTTGCTAGTACCTTCCTAAGAATAGAAATAAGCTTAATGAGAACACGAAGAGTTAGGAGACTAAAAGGGGGGAAACTTGTTTTGGTTGTTTTTGGCATTTTTTTAAAACTCATCTCATTTTCGAAAATAACGTAGTAATTTAGATCCCCGTTGTAAATTTCCCAAAGGGCCAGGTGATGTAGCATATTTTTATGCATATGCCCCTTTTTGGTTTTAGGACCGGGGGCCCTAAATTGGGTTGGGATTTTGGGTAAAAAACGGTGAAAGACAATAGCTCACCGGGTCAAGGGGCCCGCCCCCGGTGGTAGTACCGAGAGAGCCCGCCGTCGGGGGGGCCGGTCGCCGTTGCGAGCCTATGATATTAAATGAGGTCCGCCAGGGCCCAAATTTTCCCCGTTTGGGGGGGGGAACCCCGTAGCGAAATGTCGACCACCAAGGCCGACGGGGAGCCGTGTAAATAGAGTTTTATATTCCATACTTCGAACACATTCCCCACATAGCACCTAAAACGATTCCCAAGAACACTAAGACGATCTTTCTAAGGGGCACCACTCTTCATCAAGGTAAGCCCCAACCTTTATCTTCATTCATTCCATTGTCATTCTTAAGTTCCTACATGAATTAAAGGTCCCTTAATGGTGAATAAAAGATTCAAACCCTAGAAGTAGTAAACCCTTTGATAATGAATGGGTGTTGATTTTATTGTTGTTTAATCACCTACAAGTATAGATTATCACTTCCTAGGGTGAGAACTTGTTTATTAATGGTGGGAATTATTTATTGAGACTTAGTGTTCCAATAAAAATGGAAGCTTTAATCTAAAAACTTATTGAAAGTGGTTGAGTGGATTAGAAAACCCATAAATTGATATAGCATGATGGTTGGGGTTGATTTTATGATGAATTCACACTTAGTGATAGTTCACCCATTTGAAAAAGGTTAGAAATGATTGGTTTCTTTTTCCCCAATTGTTATTTTGTTGAGTAGATAGTCCAATACTCACTTAGCGTTATGATTGCTACACTTTGAACGTTCTGAAGCTTTGCGAAAGGGGAAAGTTGTGACAGAATAAGTGCATTGTTCCAGTTCAGCTTTGAAGTAGGTTACGGTTTACATGAGTTAGACTTTGGTTAGTTGATTGTATATGTAATGAAGTTGATAGGAGAAAGTATGATTTGGTTGGTATGAACTCTGATTATGTTGGCTTGTTGCCATTTCTTCAATTGCCTAAACATTGAGATGGAAGTGTTGTGTTTTAAAAAGGAAAGAGTCAATATATACTCTTCTTGTTGATCGAAATGGTTGCATATTCATGCTGTCTTGTGTGAATTTATCTGAGTCTTGTTATGACTTGTGGCATGGCGCCTTGTATTCATTAAGATTGATATTATTGACGGATCATGTTCTATATTGACCGTTGGACTGCAAAAACGTTGAGATTTATGTTGTGATCAGATACAGAGGTATAGATGAACATAGAAAGGCACATTTGAAAGGGGGTGAGGATGTGGCCTAGTTATGGGCTCATGATCCGAGGTCAGTTCTTGAGCGAGGGGCACATGGACACCATGGGTCCCCTGCAGGTCATGGCTATTGTGGGAAAACAATACCATTTAGCATGTGTGTACACTGTCGAGATACTTTCATTATTTTATTGCATTGAAATCGAACTCATGTTGCTTTTGTTGTTGGCTGATGACTGAACTTATATCCACTCGGTGATTGATTGACAGCTAGATTTATCTTATCCCTGTGTTGGCTGATTTCTGTAGATGACTTTAATTTGGTTATGCGTTGTTGTGCCTATCTTATTGATTTTATGAAGTATGCATGATACTAATCTTAGTCGGCCTATGATATCTACCGATACATAGTGTTTGTATAAATACAACCTTGCTGCACTTTTTATTTGAGTGCCGATTTTGTTCCAAAGACATCTTCGCACCTCATATCTAGTGTGAGGCCAGTTCCCGATCAGATCCAAAAGTGAGCTTATATCCATGCCATGCCGCCTGAAGATCTCTCTTTGTTGATGTTTATTTTCATTCTAAACATTGTTTACGTTTATAGACAGTTATCTATTCTTTAGACGGTAAAGTTTTAGGGTCATTGTACGATGACTTTCGGATCTTTGGGGTTGTAATAATTTGGATTTCTGCCCCTTTATATATTTATGGCATGACTAGACAGTTTGGTTATTATTATTATTATTATTATTATTATTATTATTATTATTATTATTATTATTATTATTATTATTGTTATTATTATTATTGTTATTGTTCTTATTGTTATTATTATTATTGTTATTATTATTATTATTATTGTTATTATTGTTGTTATTATTGTTGTTATTGTTCTTGTTATTCTTGTTCTTGTTATTATTGTTATTATTATTATTATTATTATTATTATTATTATTATTATTATTATTATTATTATTATTATTATTATTATTATTATTATTATTACTACCATATAACACGCAGGATCGCGCCGCCACATGATGCCATCTAGGTAACAACAGTTTTACTAGGTTACTAACCCTGGCGTTGAGGTTGTTCCTACCAGAACAAGTCCAACAAAACGCCCTAAAACGTCATCCTCGGCTAAGCGGGCAAACAACAGGACCACCGCCATGTTATGAACATTCCGTCTGGGTCAGCCTCTACCTAACCTTGAACATCATGTTTTGGCTTTGATCATGATACATTAAAGCATTATTGTCATGATCTCAGTAGTCTAGTGTGATGTAATTCAACGGAGTATGTAGCCTATAAGGCTAAACATGAACTGAATTATAAATAAAGAAATTAAAAGAAAAAATAAAAATTTATACCTTAAGGATGAAGGTTGTGCTCAGCAGAGAAGAGATTTATAAACAAACTTTTATTTATATGAGAGGAGGTTTTTACAAGGGAGAGTGGTAGGAGGCTTGTGCTTGGGGATCCCAGACTTGCCTCTAATGTTACAAGAATGATCCTTATATAGCGGATCATGAATACTAAACAACAAAATCAAAAAGTAAATGGCCGACAACATTATGGCCAGATAAAAAGTAAAAAGGAAAAGCGGCCAAAAAGTAGCCGAAAGTGAAAACATAATTATTACAATATTAATAATTAAAGCTGCTTTATAAAAGCAGATTCCTACTTTATCAAAGTAGCCACCTAGTGGCGGGTCCCACCAATTATTTCATCGGTGTTTTACCCTTGTATTTTGTTGAGCTGGAAGATTCTTCCGTTTGGCGGAAGGGCCGCAAATTGTGAAAAGTCTCTCGGTAGCCGGACTTTGAGATTCTCCCCCGCTAAGACTTCGAGTATTAGTCTTCTTTCTTCATCTTCATCATTATCAAAGTGGTAAGACCAACAGATGCCGTTGATGTATCAGGAATAGCTTCCATATTAAGATGCTGCATCAAATTAGATTTAAATTCCTCCACGTATGTGGCTATAAGCTGCTCTGGGGGAATCGCTCCTTTCTTCATCTGAATTTTTCGAGCAATATGCTCAAAGGGACTAGGAACCTCCTTTTGCCTGGAGTTAATGGAGTCCTTATAATGTGCAATAGTAGTCTTAATTTGATTTATTAAATCTTGTCCTGGAATAGTTTCGTCTTTTAATTTTTTAATCAATTTTTTCCAGAATTTTGTATAAAAAATTCTGTTTAAGCAAGGCATATTTTGCGGGGTATAACCCACCTCAACTGACCATTTCATAATCCATGGAATGGAAACTTAAATGAAGAAATACATATTAGAAATTTCTTCAGAGAAAGTAATATTATTTTCCAAATCTATATTTTTTTGGAGAAACATCAACCCATTTAGTATATAAACTCTTGAAGGGTTCTGGTATAGATTTTATGGTTGGACCATAATGGATCCACCTTTGATAAAAACCAATTTGGAATGCCCTGTTTATAAACATTGGCATGGATTTTTATAAACCATGAGTGTTTCCTTTTAGGATTCTCATATAAAAAGGCTTTATTAAAGCTGTCAACATAATCCCAATAATTGAATTTAACTGGGACCTTTTGTTCAGGGTGGATATAATCCATATCCTTTAATGGACTTATTCCCCATTCATTTGGAGAAAATATCTTTTTTATAATAATTTTTGAAAAGTTATAAACTTTTTTGTTATTATCAGGATAAAAATGCTGGAATTCAGCTGACCCTGTATATGAAAGGATCATTTCATAATTCATCCGATATTTATAAGTCGTAGTAGCGTATGACGCTGTATCAAAATACCATTGCATTATCTGCCAAGGTTCATCCTTCCCTTGGAGATCATCATTTTCAAGGAGAATTATTAACTCTCGATGAATACTTTCCTCATATGAATCAGTGTCCTCATTGTCATCAATAACGAGAGCACTGGAATAGGATGGAGGCATATTATCCCCTTTTTTCTGTGCTTCTATAAAAGCAAGATACTTAGCATAAGTGATTTGCTTCTGGGTATTACCAGAAGTTTCTGCAATATTATCGGCTATTAGCCTTTTGTTACCCATTTGGGCAAGAACAGTGCCTCGGCCCGTTCCTTTTTGTCCGCGTCCTCTTCCTCTATTAGAGGGAGGTGTCAGTGTGGGTCTCATCCTGCAAATGAGAAAATGACAGTTATGAACTTAAATATTCTCTGGTGAGAAAATCAGGGAGACTATTATCAATTCCCTTTTTATAATGTATTTCAAAATCAAATGGTGCTAAAAGAGCTTGCCATCTGGCAAACATTTATTTGGAAACATCATGTTTGCAATCTTTATTAAACATAAATCTAGCTGCTTGACAGTCAGGTTTTATCAAAAACTTTTGATTGTATAAATCACCTTGCAATTTAAGAACGCATTTAACTATAGCAAGAATTTCTTTTGCTACAGTAGCATAGTTCTTTTGGCTATTATTCCATTTGCCAGAATAAAACTGGACTAGATATTCTTGTTTATTATTTGGAGAAAGTTGTTTGAGAATTCCTCCATAGCCAATTTCAGAGGCATCAGTTTCAATAATTTTTTGCCAATTAGGATTAGCTAAAGTAAGACAGGGAAGATTATTAACTTTCCCCTTGATTTTTTGAACTGCTTGCGTGTGAGCATCAGTCAAAGGTTTTGGAATTTTTTTTTAATCTATCATATAAAATAGATGTGTCTTGGGCTAAACCTTTATAAAATGGTGAAATATAATTTAAACTTCCAAGAAATCTTTGAAGTTGAGTTTTATCAGTAATAATATCAGGAAATTTAGAAGCAAATTCTATACTTCTATTAATAGGAACAATTTTTCCCTTTTCAATATTATGACCTAGAAATCTGACTTTTGTTTGAAAAAGTGACATTTTTGGCTTAGATATAACTAAACCATTTTGAATAATAATTTTCTTGAATATATCAAGATGTCTGAAATGCATTTCAATAGTATTTGAAAATACTAAAATATTGTCGATATAAACAATGATAAAATTGCTATAAGTCATGAAAATATCATTCATAATTTTTTGAAATTCTGAAGGGGCATTCTTCAGTCCAAAAGGCATGACATTCCATTCAAATTGCCCAATTGGGACATTAAAAGCAGTTTTATATTTATCTGCTTCAGCAATTTGAATTTGCCAATAACCTGATTTTAAATCAAATTTAGAAAATATAATCGCATTATGAAGACGATCTAATAAATAATTTTTATTAGGGATTAGATATCTAATCCATTTTAAAACCGTATTAAGGGCCTTATAATTTATAACTAATCTTGGAACTCCTCGTTCCTGTTCAGTATGTTTATTAACATAAAAAGCTATGCATGACCATGGAGATTTCGAAGATCTTATAAGACCTTTTTGTAAAAGGGAAGAAATCTCATTTTTACACAATTCCAAATATTCGGAATTCATTTTACATGGTCTTGCTTTAGTAGGAATATTATTTTCAGAGAAAGATTTTTCATATGGAAGAGTGACAATATGTCTTTTCCTGTCCCAAAAAGCATTAGGATGGTCACTACAAATTTGTAGAGAAAATTGATTTTTTATGAACTCAATTTTTTCGTATAATTTAGGATTTTGTAAAATATCTTCAATTTGAAGAGTATAAATTTCTTGTTTAAGAAAATTAATTTGTTTATGTTTATTCATCAACCTATCCTTTAGTTCATTTAAAATCCTTGAAAAAGGTTCAGTTATAAACTCGAATTTAATGGGTTTTTTGTCATAGGTTCCTATAAAACCTTTATCATCCATCCATTGGATAGGAAATAATTTATGGATGAATGGAGTACCCAAAATAACTTGATTTGAAACATTTTTTACCAATACAAAGCTTTTAGGAATACAAACTTCGTCTTGGCAAATATAAGCTTTGGGTAATTTATATGTAATACCCATTTTTTGGCCACTAGCAGACCGTAAACTATGAGTAGTTTTTTGAAAATATTTTGAAGGAATTAATCCTTCTTGAATACAACTTAAATCTGCTCCGCTATCAACTAGAGCAGCAAACTCCTTTTTGAAATTATAATCAATTAAAAGAGTAACTTTTATAAAAAAATTTAAAAGAAGTAATTATATCCAATTTTGTCAAAAAACTGGAACTGGTATTACCACTACTTTCTCCCTCCTCCGTAGGAAACAGTTGCTATGGTGTTATCAACTGATAGGTCTTCTATAGTACTATAAACTGGTTGTTCTATGATTTGTTCTATAATTTAAACCTCTCTTTCTAAATCTTGGGTGGTTGCCGGTGTATTTATAATATTCTGGCGTTCTTGGAGGAGTTTTTTTACTCGTACATAGTATAAGGTCTTGTAGGTTCTCTAATTTCTACAGCAGTTGGTTCTTCTTGGGGCTGCTATTTTGAACCTATTTGGTCTATGATTTGGGACCTAAGATTGGGATCCTTAATATATTTAAGGAGGTCAACGAGGTTATTACCATCTAAAACTTGAAGGCTGTTTTCACTAAACTGGGAAACAAGTTTATAAAACTCATCGTCTTCCTTAGTTTTAATACAAGGCTGCCCTATTTGGCATGGTTGACACTCATCATCTGAGCTAGTTGAGATATAACTCTCTTCGTCCAATACCCTAATATCTTCATCTGAAGAGGGGTTGGAAGAACTATCACTTTCCTTACCAGAATCATCCTCTGGTTCTGGGTCTGAATTTAACAAAATCTTATATAAAGATTCTCTAAGGTCATCATCTATGTTAAGGGCTTTAATCTTTTCCTTAACTTTGCAATTTTTATAAAAATGACCTACTCTGCCACACTTATAACAGGCTTTTGGGTTTTTGGATTTAATAAAATCCTTTCTTCGTTTGAAAGTCTTTTTGAGCCTAGCTCTTTTCTGCAAGCGCTTCTCCTTCCACTATTGGAAGTCTTTATGCTTTTTCTTTTGCTTATGAGGCTTCTTAGAAGATTGTGGAATATCCATACCAAATAATCCACAAAATTCTCCTAATTGTTGTCTTTCATTAAAACCATGGCGCTTGATTTGCTGGTTGAGCCTAATTTCATTAAATAAGGCTAATCCTTCCTGCATAAAAGTACCAATTAATTTACCATAAGTATAAGTATCATAATTAATACTTCTTTCCCCTTTTCTAAGAGCTTTTCTAACCCTTTCTGCAAAAGAGGAGGGAGTTCATCTATAAATTTGGACTTCTAGTGAGAGTCATTACTCTCTGGTAATTCCATCACCCTGCAAAGAAAAACATCTTTATACCACCTAAATGAGGTTAAGGTCTTACATCTAAGGTTTTAAAGCATGGTACGGATAGATTCATTATTATCTTTCCATCTTCCTGAAAAATGTTCAACAATATTAATGACTAGTGTATAAACTATATTAGCAACAGGTGCTTCAATACCACCTTCTTGTTTAACAGCGGTTAGAATAGAATGACGCTGTGTTGCGGTTAACTAATTATCCCACCAACCTTTTAATTGGCCAGTGAAACTAGCTATAATCATATCTGCAATAACTCTTTCAGTATTTTTATGAATTTTGCAGATAGTGCTGTACATCAACATTCTATGAATAGTACAATAAATTTGACGTTCACTATAACTGTCAATATTCCATTCATATATTTTCTTACCACTATAACTGATGGAAATAACATGTTCATGTTCCTCTATTAAAACATCTTGAGGAGTTGGGAGAGGATAATAATACATCCTCTGAGTAGGCTTAATAGCATAATATTCATCGATTTTATTAATATCGGATGCTATACGAGCCTTATAATCAATATCAGACAAATATTTGTCATCCTCAGCTAATAAAGGACTGAGTTTTAAACCTTTAAACTTTTCATCTAAATTTTTTTCTAAATCTTATAAAGGTTTTAGTTTAATATCATGAATCTCAGGAGGAGGTTGTATACTTGGAGTAGCAACAACTTCCTTCTGTTTCTCCTTATCAGAAGTAGACATCTTATTAAGACAATTTAAAAGTTTATCAACTTTCTCATGCAGTGAAAATATTTGTTCACCCAAAATATTCATATAAATATTTGAATAATTTTGCTGCCTTACCATATTATTAATATGTCTAGTTATGACAGGCAAACTATCGCTTTCAATCAATTTTGAAAAGCTGCAAAGTGCAAAGTCTTATCTTCTTTTCCTATTTGAAAGGATTGCTGTGTAGGAAATACAGTATGAACTATTTCTCCACTGGATAATTTATAATCCTTTTCAAGAACAGAAATATAATTAGCAAGATATTGTGCCATAAACCAAGGCACAAAAGATATGATCTTATTTGCTTTGGAAAGATCTTTATAAAATTCTTCTTGGAAAATTATTCTTTCCTAAAGATTTGAAATTTCCAAAATATCATTTTCTAAATGTTATCCATTTAGGACTATAAAACTCTTTGCTGATCTATAATCTTGCGGGTGATCCCTGACTGAAATCATTTTTTTTGGACTTGATCTATTAAATACTTGGAAAATCCATGTCTGACTCAGTTAATTCTGGGTCTTTAATACCAGTGACAATATTATCCTGGTCAATTTTCAAATTACTAATTCTATTAGAATCATTATCTCTAATTTGAGAAGTAGATACCCTTGATGGGGTCTGCACAATATAATCCACAGGAGATATATAAGATCTACAAGAAGACATAGATCTAGGTAGGCTAGATCGAACACTATGATGTTCAATATCTTCTAATACAGGTGTAGGTTCATGAAATCTCAGTTTACTGTTTCATCTGGGATCTATTCAATTGTTATATCCAGCATTTTCGCATATTCGGAAAATTCGAAATATTTTGATTTGGAAGGAATGAGGCCAAACATGGACCTTACTTGGTAACAAGGTGTTGGCTAGGAAAATATTGGTGTGGAATTTTCGAGGAAGGTTAAGGACAAAGTCGGAATTTTGGAAGATGGTTTCATGAATTACAAAGTGTTAGCCAACAATTGGGCTCAAAAAAAAAATAATAAGAACAGGAGGCCCAATAGAGAGGGGTGGCCGGCCAAGGTGTAATGGCCCAAGCCCATGAGAATTTTCCATGTGCCTATTAATTATAAAGGATGATTAAGCCTTAGAAGTTTCATGAAATCAAAAGAAAAATCAAGAAAAAAAAAGAAGAAGCCATTCGGCTCCAAGAGAGAAAGAGAAAAAAAAAAAAAGGAAAATTTCCTAGCCTTCAATTTCAATCCAAAAATCTTATTCTTCTTGAATTAGTAACAAGCTCAAGACGCTCTTTGACGTGATATAATTAGTTAAGCAAAAGGACGACGTTTGCGGCAAGTTGAAATTTCAAGAAAAGGTAAGAATCTTGCTTTTTGTGTTATGGAAGATGTATGTATGATGATTGGAATGGAATGAGAATTATGGAAATTGTGTTGTGTGTGCATAGGCGTGTGTGTGTGTGAAAAGTGTGTTGGCCGTGTGCTATGTAGTATGGAGGAGAAATGAATTAATTTTCATTTAGTTGTTAGTTGTGTTGTTGTGATGTTTTGCGATGAAAAGAAAGGTTTAATGGTCCAAGTTTGCATGGAAATTCATTGTTAAGTTGTTGTAGGAAATTATGCAACGTGGTAGTGGTTTATGTAAGTATAAGAATGAAGCCATTAAGATGCAAATTATGATTGTTGTTAATGAAGTTGGAAGACAAAAAGGTGTTATGGAAATTTATGTTGAAAATTAGAAGTTTTGGATGAATTATGGTTTGATGGAAATCTTGTATGTTTTGAAGAATAAGGTGAAATGTCTTTGAGTCGTATTTGAATGGCCTCGAATTAGAGAATGAATATGAAAACGTTGACATTGGATGAAAGGTGTGAAGTTAGAACGGAAGTTAATACATTATGTAGAAAGAAAGACTATTTGTGTTCATATGTGTTTTGTAGCGATTATTGGTGTTGTTGATGTTGTTGTTGGGTTGGTTGTTGTTATTCTGAGCCGAGTTGAATCTCGGGGATGCTATATTTATAGGGGAGGTGCTTCCCAAATTTACGTAAACAAAAAGGGCCAAGAATGAATCCCTAAAGACTTATAACTTACAATTGGTAATTGTGACCATTTGCAGTTACGGACGAAACGGGATGTGAGTTTAAGTGAGTATAAGACGTCTGTAAGGTATGTGAAGCTATTCCTTTCCTTCTTTTGGCATGTCCTAGGTGTACTAGGTTTGGATTTGAGCCTCGGGGTTATTACGATTCATAGAAATCTAAGTCGAATTTGAGTACTATTCATTCAAAGGTGATTGAATTAGGATCTTCATATCTTGATTGGAAAATGCTCAAACACCTATAACTTGCATAAATGTAATTGAATTGCCTTGAAACTTTCATAATGTCTCCATTAAGTTCTATAATATATCTTGCGGAGTAATAATGTTCCTAAAATGATTATCGCTTCGGTTCTTTATAAATGGCTTCTGAATACTCGTAACTTCCTCGCACTAAGTCAGGTTGACTCGAAACTTGTTTCTGGGCTTTTAGGTGTTAGTAAAAAAACGTGAGTTTGATTTCTTTTTCAAAACCACTCCGAAGGGGGTGCGAGATTTTACTATTTCATTCCACCTACGACTTATGTCTACTTTCCACAACGCTATTACTATTATTATTATTATTATTATTATTATTATTATTATTATTATCATTATTATTATTATTATTATTATTATTATTATTAAGGGCTTGCTAGGGTTAGTTTTATGCCGCGAGTGGCATGCCCGAAGGGGCCAGGGTAGCCGTATGTCACGAGTGGCATGCCCGAAGGGGCTAGGAATACTATGTCGGGGCCAGGATGTCCGAAGGGGCCAGGATAGACGTATGTTGGACCGGCATGCCCGAAGGGGCTATTATCTTATTTCGGGACCGGCATGCCCGGGCGGGGCCGGATAGACGTATGTCGGGACGACCCGCGGAAGGGGTTTATTATCATTACTATCATTACTACCATTGTGGTTATCATTATTATTGCTATCATTATTATTATTAGGCCGGAAGCGGCCGTCCGAAGGGACTATTTTATTTAAACATTAAATTCATACTGAGTATCCAAAACTTGCTTACTGTCGTACTTTTCTGATTCATGCTTCAGTGACGCTTTACATATTAAATTACATATTCGTACGACCCCTTTCTTCGGGGCGGCGTTTCCCCGCGGTGTTCGGGGGATAACCAAGGGACCCGAACTTCTAGAGGAAGTTAGCATGGGAGTCGGACAACTCCATTTGCTGGGAGGCTATTCTGTTTTGGTATAGTTTTATATATTGTGCGGGTCATACTCTGTAGAAGTCTGCCGAACGACATGGGAGTTTGTGGATTCTTGGTTGGCTTTGTCGACCATTATTTTTTTGTCTGATAAAGCGAGAGGCCTTTTGGCTCGCCTTTGTTCTATGTCGTATGTATATATATATATCATGTTTTGAGATGTCTTGAGCCACGTGTCGATTTTGGTTTTTCGTCTCAAACTTTCAATTCTTGTTTTAAAAAAAAATAAATTGGGTTGACGTTTAAGGGTTCGCTCGACTCTGATGAGGGTCGGGTGCCCGTCACGCCTTGATGAAGATTGGGATCAATTTCTGAAATTTCAGTAAAAACATTCTGAGGAGGTGTTGCTCCTTCAATGACCCACTCTTTAGGAAGATCTATTTCATCCCATTTGATAGGTCTTCTAGTCATAATTTTGGATTTACCAAAAGTAGTTTCTATTAAAATAATTTCAATTTTAAAATCCATGATTTTACACATAGCATTCATAGCATATAACACGCAGGATCGTGCCGCCGCATGATGCCATCTAGGTAACAACTGTTTTACTAGGTTACTAACCCTGGCGTTGGGTTGTTCCTACCAGAACAAGTCCAACAAACGCCCAAAAATGCCATCCTCGGCTAAGCAGGCAAACAACAGGACCACCGCCTGGTTATGAACAGTCCGCCTGGGTCAGCCGCTACCTAACCGTGAACATCATGTTTTGGCTTTAATCATGATGCATTAAAGCATTATTGCCATGATCTCAGTAATCTAGTGTGACGTAATTCAATGGAGTATTTAGCCTATAAGGCTAAGCATAATGTCACGACCCAACCCCGTAGGCCGTGACTAGTGCCGGTGGGCACCAAACACATTCACAAATCCGAATCGCAAACGGATGGCTTACACGGACATAAATATCAAACGCCGCCTCGCATTATATCAAATCAGAGTCAAACACATCTCAAACACATCCA